>NC_133110.1:11891941-12191941 GCF_022965805.1 Primulina eburnea
TATGGAGAAAAGTGTCTGATCTTTACCGACCACAAGAGCCTCAAGTATTTCTTCACGCAGAAGGAACTGAATATGCGTCAGAGGCGTTGGTTGGAGCTTGTGAAGGATTATGACTGTGAGATTAGCTACCACCCGGGTAAAGCTAATGTAGTTGCGGATGAATTGAGCAGAAAAGTCGCAGTGATGGCTCATTTTTAGACCTCTTGATCTTGAGATGCAGTGGTTTGATCTAGAGTCGTATCCTCAACTTAGAGTTCCTCGTCTATCTACTTTGACGATTCAGTCCTCTCTTCTTGATCGTATTCGCAGTGGTCAGTTAGCAGATGAGCAGTTGGCTCAGTGGAAGAAGAGAGATGAAGCCAAGGGCAGTGTCTTGTATTCAGTTAGTGACGGTATAGTGAGATACCGAGACAGGATGTGGGTTCCTAGCACTGGTTCTATCCGCGCAGATATTTTATTAGAGGCCCACATGTCGCCGTACTCCATACATCCAGGGAGTACGAAGATGTACAGAGATCTGCAGTTAATGTATTGGTGGCCCGGGATGAAGAAGAACATAAGACGGTTTATATCCGAGTGTCTGACTTGTCCGTTATTGAAGGCAGAGCATCAGAGACCAGCAGGTTTGCTCAATCCTCTTCCTATTCTCAAGTGGAAGTGGGAGAATGTTACTATGGACTTTGTGACCGGATTGCCGAAATCAGCTAGAGGATCGAATGCTATTTGGGTGATTGTAGATCATCTTACCAAGTCAGCGCACTTCTTGCCTATTAAGACGACTTTCACCATGGTTCAGTATGCAGAGTTGTATATCCGAGAGATAGTCCGACTGCATGGTATTCTAGTTTCTATCGTTTCTGACAGAGATCCCATATTTACTTCCTCGTTTTGGAAGAGTTTGCATTCGGCCATGGGTACGAAGCTGCTGTTTAGCACAGCTTTCCATCCTCAGACAGATGGGCAGTCAGAGCGAGTTATTCAGATCCTGGAGGATCTTCTCCATGCTTGAGTCATTGATTTCTCAGGGAGTTGGGAGTCGAACTTGCCATTGGTTGAGTTCACTTATAACAACAACTTCCAGTCGTCTATTGGTATGGCTCCGTAAGAAGCACTATATGGCCGCAAGTGTAGATCTCCTGTTCATTGGGATGAAGTAGGAGAGAGAGAAGAGTTGGGTCCAGAGATTATTCAGCAGGCCGCCGATGTAGTAGTCAAGATCCGTGATAGGATGAGGACTGCTCAGAGTCGACAGAAGAGCTATGCAGATCAGAGAAGGAGAGATCCAGAGTTCGCAGTCGGCGACCATGTCTTTGTGAAGGTGGCACATATGAAGGGTGTCATGAGATTTGGAAAAAAAAGGAAGCTCAGTCCGAGATTCATTGGACCGTTTGAAATCTTTGACAGAATTGGGACGCTAGCTTATCGTGTTTCTCTTCCGCCGAATCTGGCCGGAGTACACAATGTGTTCCACGTCTCCATGCTGAGGAAGTATATGGCGAATCCTTCGCATGTGCTGAATTTTGAGCTGTTGCAGCTCACTCCGAACCTATCTTATGAGGAGAGACCAGTGCAGATCCTAGACAGGCAGGAGAAGAAGCTTCAGAACAAGCTGGTTAGGCGAGTCAAAGTCAAATGGCTTAACCATTCAGAGGAGGAAGCTACGTGGGAGTCTGAGCCAGAGATGAGGAGTCGGTACCCCGAGTTATTCGGTGAGTTCTAATTTCGAGGACGAAATTTCTTTTAAGGGGGGAAAGATTGTAGAACCCGTAACTTAGACTACGTATAAGCCATGCATAATCCTAGTATTTAAATTAAAATGATTTTTATTGCATGAGTTTCTAAATTTAATTATTTACGTAGTAGTTGAATTATTTTAGCATTTCAGTTATTTCAGTGAGGCCAGACTGGAGTTGGAGTTTAGAGATAAAATTTAAGATTCAGAAAACATTTCCAGAATTTATTTTAGCTAGCAAATAAGTTAATTTAAGTTAAAAGGAGGTTTAAGGAATTATTTAATCAACTTGATGTGAGTAGAAAATAAGTTCATTTAAGTTCTGATGAGTAAGGGGTTAATTCACTAAATTATTTAAAGGATAGGTAAGGCTTTTAAAGGTTATAAATTTAGTAAATAATCAACAATTTCCCTTCATTTTTATACCAAAATTTGGCCACCCCTTAGTAGATTAAGCAAGGACATGCCAACTCACCTTTGACCCATTCTTTGTCATTTTTATTATGATAACCTTTTTAATTATTAATCAACCTTAATTAATTTATTAATAAGCAATATCCTAGTCTAGTTAACATGAAAGAATCGGTCACATGCACCTCTAATATTCCTCCAACCAATATTTGATAGCAACAAGAATTCAAATTTCAAAAATAGTAGACTTGGTCTTGCTTGTTTCCCTATATTTTGCACCCATCTCCCTCACTCCCCTAACCAATATTATCCCCTCCCTATCACCAAAATTCAGAGCATTTTAGAGTAGAAATTTCGTGAGCTTCATAGCAAAAGCAAGAGAGAAAAAAATTCAGTAGAAGCAAGAAAAGAAAACGCTCCACCTCCTCCACCCCGTATCGTCTCATTCTTTCGTTTTTCATTCAAATTAAACCAGGCATGTATATATTCTTCCTTGACTCTTCAATCAAGTCCTATTATCAAATTTTTTTCATTTCATGATCATTATTTCCATGACAAAACCGAAATCTATCAAAAGTTTTCAGAAAATAAAGATGCAGATTTTTTTGGTTTCATGACAAGCTTCACGGTTTGCTTTGTTTTGTGGATTTCAGGTATTGGTTCGATTCCAGGCTCCCAAGGCGACATCTAGACATGTATTAGGATGCATTAGGACCGTGTTGGTCCATTCATTTAACCCCATGCATGCTGGAAAACACGAAAATGACAGCAACGCCACCTTTTGTCCATTTGAGTTTACGAATTTCAGTTTGCTGTCAAAGGGGAAATGAATCTGATCTTGGATGCCCCAAGGCCCATAGCCATGGTGAATCGGTTTTCAGGAACTTCTTGACAAGGAGTTCATTCGCCCTAGTTTTTCACCATGGGGCGCGCCAGTCTTATTTGTAAAGAAGAAGGATGGTTCCATGAGGCTCTGCATTGATTACCGGGAGTTGAACAGGGTTACAGTGAAGAATAAATACCCACTTCCGAGGATTGAGGATCTGTTTGACCAATTGCAGGGAGCTTCGATTTTCTCCAAGATTGATTTGAGTTCAGGTTATCACCAGTTGAGGGTGAGAGACGCCGATGTTTCGAACACAGCTTTCAGGACTCGTTATGGCCACTACGAGTTCCTTGTGATGCCGTTCGGTTTGACGAATGCACCGGCGATCTTCATGGAACTCATGAATTGCGTATTTCAGCCATACCTCGACCAGTTTGTGATAATGTTCATAGATGACATTCTCGTCTATTCCAAGAATCAGGAGGATCACAGCAGGCATCTGACCACAGTGTTGCAGAAATTGCAGAAGCACAAATTATTCGCAAAGTTCAGTAAATACGAATTCTGGTTAGAGAAGGTGGAGTTCTTAGGCCACATTGTTTCTAGCAGTGGCATTGAGGTAGACCCAGCGAAAGTTGCAGCAGTCAGAGATTGGGTTGTGCCGCAGAATGCATCAGAGATCCGCAGTTTTCTTGGTTTAGCAGGATATTATCAGAAGTTCATTAAGGATT
The DNA here is from genome assembly GCF_022965805.1 of Primulina eburnea. NCBI lineage: Eukaryota > Viridiplantae > Streptophyta > Magnoliopsida > Lamiales > Gesneriaceae > Primulina > Primulina eburnea. The sequence goes on from NC_133110.1 coordinate 11,895,642, forward strand.
CTTCTCGATTGCAGTTCCACTCACAGCACTGACAAAGAAGAATGTGAAATTTGTCTGGAGCGAGGAGTGTCAGAAGAGTTTCGATACTTTGAAGCAAGCTCTTATCTCAGCACCAGTTTTGGCGATGCCGTCAGGGCCCGGTGAGTTTGTGCTATATACCGATGCTTCGAAGTTCGTTTTGGGTGCACTATTGATGCAGCATGGGAAGGTGATAGCATATGCTTCTCGACAGCTGAAAATCCACGAGAAGAACTACCCTACCCATGATCTAGAGTTGGCAGCCGTAGTTTTTACCCTGAAGATTTGGAGGCATTATTTGTATGGAGAGAAGTGACAGATCTTTACCGACCACAAGAGCCTCAAGTATTTCTTCACGCAGAAAGAGCTGAATATGCGTCAGAGACGTTGGTTGGAGCTTGTGAAGGATTATGACTGTGACATTAGCTACCACCCGGGTAAAGCTAATGTAGTTGCGGATGCATTGAGCTGAAAAGTCGCAGTGATGGCTCATTTGATGGTTTCGAGACCTCTTGAGCTTGAGATGCAAAGGTTTGATCTAGAGTCATATCCTCAACTTAGAGTTCCTCGTCTATCTACTTTGACGATTCAGTCCTCTCTTCTTGACCGTATTCGTAGTGGTCAGTCAGCAGATGAGCAGTTGGCTCAGTGGAAGAAGAGAGATGAAGCCAAGGGCAGTGTCTTGTATTCAGTTAGTGACGGTATAGTGAGATACCGAGACAGGATGTGGGTTCCTAGCATTGGTTCTATCCGCGCAGATATTTTATCAGAGGCCCACATGTCGCCGTACTCCATTCATCCAGGGAGTACGAAGATGTACAGAGATCTGCAGTTAATGTATTGGTGGCCCGGGATGAAGAAAGACATCAGACGGTTTGTATCCGAGTGTCTGACTTGTCAGTTAGTGAAGGCAGAGCATCAGAGACCAGCAGGTTTGCTCAATCCTCTTCCTATTCCCGAGTGGAAGTGGGAGAATGTTACTAAGGACTTTGTGACCGGATTGCTGAAATCAGCCAGAGGATCGAATGCTATTTGGGTGATTGTAGATCGTCTTACCAAGTCAGCGCACTTCTTGCCTATTAAGACGAATTTCACCATGGTTCCGTATGCAGAGTTGTATATCCGAGCGATAGTCCGACTGCATGGTATTCCAGGTTCTATCGTTTCTGACAGAGATCCCAGATTTACTTCCTCGTTTTGGAAGAGTTTGCATTCGACCATGGGTAAGAAGCTGCTGTTTAGCACAGCTTTCCATCCTCAGACAGATGGGCAGTCAGAGCGAGTTATTCAGATCCTGGAGTATCTTCTCCGTGCTTGAGTCATTGATTTCTCAGGGAGTTGGGAGTCGAACTTGCCATTGGTTGAGTTCACTTATAACAACAACTTCCAGTCGTCTATTGGTATGGCTCCGTAAGAAGCACTATATGGCCGCAAGTGTAGATCTCCTGTTCATTGGGATGAAGTAGGAGAGAGAGCAGAGTTGGGTCCAAAGATTATTCAGCAGGCTGGCGATGTAGTCGTCAAGATCCGTGATAGGATGAGGACTGCTCAGAGTCGACAGAAGAGCTATGCTGATCAAAGAAAGAGAGATCTAGAGTTCGCAGTCGGCGATCATGTCTTTGTGAAGGTGGCAACTATGAAGGGTGTCATGAGATTTGGAAAAAAAGAGAAGCTCAGTCCGAGATTCATTGGACCGTTTGAAATCCTTGACAGAATTGGGACGCTAGCTTATCGTGTTGCACTTCCGCCGAATCTGGCCGGAGTACACAATGTGTTCCACGTCTCCATGCTGAGGAAGTATATGGCGAATCCTTCGCATGTGCTGAATTTTGAGCCGTTGCAGCTCACTCCGAACCTATGTTATGAGGAGAGAACAATGGAGATCCTAGACAGGCAGGAGAAGAAGCTTTGGAAAAAGGTGGTTAGGCGAGTCAAAGTCAAATGGCTTAACCATTCAGAGGAGGAAGCTACGTGGGAGTCTGAGCCAGAGATGAGGAGTCGGTACCCCGAGTTATTCGGTGAGTTCTAATTTCGAGGACGAAATTTATTTTAAGGGGGGAAGGATTGTAGAACTCGTAACTTAGACTACGTATAAGCCATGCATAATTCTAGTATTTAAATTAAAATGATTTTTATTGCATGAGTTTCTAAATTTAATTATTTTACGTAGTAGTTTAATTTTTTTTAGCATTTCAGTTATTTCAGTGAGGCCGGACTGGAGTTGAAGTTTAGAGATAAAATTTAAGATTCAAAAAACATTTCCAGAATTTATTTTAGCTAGCAAGTAAGTTAATTTAAGTTAAAAGGAGGTTTAAGGAATTATTTAATCAACTTGAGGTGAGTAGAAAATAAGTTCATTTAAGTTCCAATAAGTAATGGGTTAATTCACTAAATTATTTAAAGGATAGGTAAGGCTTTTAAGGGTTATAACTTTAGTAAATAATCAACAATTTCCCTTCATTTTTATACCAAAATTCGGCCACCCCTTAGTATATTAAGCAAGGACATGCCAACTCACTTTTGACCCATTCTTTGTCATTTTTAGCATGATAACCTTCTTAATTATTAATCAACCTTAATTAATTCACTAATACACAATATCCTAGTCTACTTAACATGAAAGAATCGGCCACATGCACCTCTAATATTCCTCCAACCAATATTTGATAGCAACAAGAATTCAAATTTCAAAAATAGTAGACTTGGTCTTGCTTGTTTCCCTATATTTTTCACCCATCTCCCTCACTTCCCTAACCAATATTATCCCCTTCCTATCACCAAAATTCAGAGCATTTTAGAGTAGAAATTTCGTGAGCTTCATAGCTAAAGCAAGAGAGAAAAAAATTCAGTAGAAGCAAGAAAAGAAAACGCTCCATCTCCTCCACCCCGTATCGTCTCATTCTTTCGTTTTTCATTCAAACGAAACCAGGCATGCATATATTCTTCTTTGACTCTTCAATCAAGTCCTATTATCAATTTTTTTTCATTTCATGATCATTATTTCCATGAAAAAACCGAAATCTATCAAAAGTTTTCAGTAAATAAAGATTCAGATTTTTTTGGTTTCATGACAAGCTTCACGGTTTGCTTTGTTTTGTGGGTTTCAAGTATTGGTTCGATTCCAGGCTCCCAAGGCGACATCTAGACATGTAGTAGGATGCATTAGGACCATGTTGGTCAATTAATTTAACCCCATGCACGCTGGAAAACACGAAAATGAAAGCAACTCCACCTTTTGTCCATTTGAGTTTACGAATTTCAGTTTGCTGTCAAAGGGGAAATGAATCTGATCTTGGCTGCCCCAAGGCCTATAGCCATGGTTAGATCACTTCCCTAGCAGGTCTAAGACGTGACTAATTCACCCTTTTGGTGGCTTGGTCCATGCTGAATTGGTTTTTACATTAAAAACCAAGAACAGTCCCTGCACCCCTTCGCCCCTTCGCCCCTCTCCTTTTGACAGCTAGTGTGTTTCGATTGTTGTGGAATGGTGTGGATCTTGGTTGGCCTATGGCCCTTAGCCATGGTTCATACCATGCCCCAATATGTCTAGATCGTTCCATGGTCAATAAAATGGCCACTGGAACGACACGAGACAACAAATGAAACACAACACTACACACGCACGTTTGAGTGTTCCCGGTTGGAGTTTTCTGATGTTCGTTGGAATGGAGAAAATTGTGGCTTGCCTAGGGCCTTTAGCCATGGTTCAAATCAATACTCGGGATGTTGGTAAGATGTTTTGGTCGGCGGTTAAAGCCCCAATGGCTATTAGCCTCGCAATCGACGCAAGAAACCAAATCACAGCTGCTGTATTTTTGGACAGCAACTTGTTGTGAAGGTTAAGTGGCTCATTCGAATTTTTGTTTTCTTTTAGCCTATGAACTTGGACTGGAAAATGCTTAATCGAGTTAGGAAGGTCCTGTTTTTGGCCGTTTGTGATTCGGATCATTTTTGAGGTGGTACGAGAATTTACAGTGCGATGTGCCAAATTGACACTCGAAAGAGCGTTTCATGTTTTGGACTGCATTTCACCTAGATTTCGACCCTCACCACTTTAGGAGCATTATTTCATCATTTTAAGCGTATTTTAATCATGACTATATGACAGTTCAGTGTTGGTTCAGGTTGGCTCGGGGTCATGATTAAATACGAAGTCGTTGGACGTAATTGTCGCGTTTTCGAACAAAATTGCATAGTTTGGTCAAGTAAAAGCTATTGCATATTTTTCATCGCATATTTAGGTTACAGCGAGCCTGGGAGCGATCCAATCCAATCAGTAAAATTAGTACAGGATATTTAATTCAGTTATCTAATTATATTACGTGCAAAAATACAAATTTTTAGATTTATGCGATATTGCTTGTGGTCACTTTACTACCATGGGATCATTATTAAACCCGGTCGCCTGTTACTGGTCAGTTCAGTTGTTTCACCCAGTTTACTGTGGCAGTAGTCTGATCAGATGTACATTATTAAACCCGGTCGCCAGTTACCGGTCAGCTCAGTTCAGTTCAGGGACCACTTGCGTAGACCATAATCTCACCAGAAAAATTACTACAAGTTATTTCATGACAGGGCTCCAAGGAGAAACCATTTTCATTATGATTTCCCAGTTCAGTTATGCACGTATTATAATTAATCATGAAACGATATTTTTACTTTATGCCTCATGACATGACATTTTTACTCCCATGAAATTTTACTATAGTATTTACTCGTTATTTACGATATATGCATGTTGAGTCTTTAGACTCACTAGACTTGATTGTTGTAGGTGCTGATGATGATGTCGGGATCGAGGGCGCGAACCAGTGAGCCAGCTCGAGTCGACAGTAGTTGGACCCGAGGACCTCAGTTCAGCATTTATTATTTTATTGCTCAAACAATTGATTAATCGTTGGATAAACTTTTTACTGTTATTTCGCAAAAATGTTAATTTATTCCGCTGTCACTTTGAACATCAAACATTATTTATCAGTTCATTTATGATTGAGGCAATTTTAATTATTTAAAAAGAAAATTTTTAAATTTTCCGCAAATTTTCAAGCACGGATTTTTAGGCCTCTACAACTGTCCTCGGGACTGCCCATCCCTGCTACTGCTGATGCTGCCCTATGTTCCTAGGTGGGCCATGGAATTTCCTCTTATTCTGGTGCTGCTGCGGTGGAGGGCGGTGCGGTGCCTGAAATGGTCGCTTACCATTGCGATCCCTCTCAATGTCCTGCTAGTCCTGCTCTGCAGTTAGAGCTCTGGAAACTGAGACATCATAGGTATTAGGGCCAGCCACCCTAACATCACGGCGTAAGATCGGTCGTAGACCATTCAGAAACTGCCTCATCTTGGCTCCCGCATCATTTGCAATCAGGGGTACAAAATGACACCCCCTCTCGAACTTACGGACAAACTCCGTAACAGTCATGTCTCCCTGCCTCAGGGTCATGAACTCCGTGGTCAACCTGGAACGGACTTCCTCAGTAAAATATTTAGAGTAGAATACCTCTGTGAAGCGCTCCCAGCTCAAAGTAGTCAAATCCAAAGCCGCTGATGCTCCTTCCCACCATAGGCGAGCGTCTCCTCCGAACAGATAGGTCGCACATCGAACCCTATCTCCATCTTCAAGCCCCATGAACTCAAAGATAACCTTGAGGGACTTAATCTAGTCCTCGGCAGCCATGGGATCTGTCGTCCCTGTGAACTCCTTCGGTCTCATCTTCACGAACCGCTCATAGACTGCCTCCGGTCCCGCCGGTCTGGCTACAGTAGCTTGGTTCCCCGCGAACTGTGCAAAGAACTGAGTCATCCCCGCTAATATCTGGGCGTTCATGTCCGGTGGGGTGGTGGTGGTGCGTTCCTCTCCTGTCTCTCATCCTCACCGTCCTCATGACGGCACCCACCCCCACCCCTCGGGCGTCCAACAAGGCGTCTAGGAGGCATACTGTTCCATACATAACCCATACTTAACCAACATGCATAATTCCATAATTTATTTTTAAATCTAAGTAATTACTGAATAATTAAAATTTGAATGTAGAATATTTCATGAAATCATGCTGTTAAAATAATTCATACTTTAAGTAAAATGCTGAAATGTAAAACTTACAGACCGAAGACGTGACTTCATGAGCTTCTTGAGATCAGTAGTAGTACAACCCTTTACAAGAACATTGGCTCTGATACCAACTGTAAAGGCTCGTATTTCGTATTCATAATTTTGTGGAATTATTAAAATTTTTCTAAATAAATAAATAACTTGCCTCATTTATAAAATAAACATGTAAATAATTTAAACTTTAAAAATAACAGCGGAGGTCAACGTAATATTTCAAACAACAATTTAAAAATAATCCAACATATTAAAATCGAGTTTGAAAGATAACAGGTGCATAAACTAAAACATGAGATCCTCGGGTTTACTACTGCTGTCCCAAGATCGCTCACTGGTCTCCGCCCGCGGTCTCGGCCTCATCAATATCTAAAAAAATCAACTCTAGTGAGTCTAAAAACTCAACATGTATATATCGTGAATAACAAATAAATATATCGTAAAATCGCATGCAACTTAAAAATATCATATCATAAAGCGTGCGGTGATAAACGTATCATGAATAATTATAACTACGTGCATATCTTAAAATCAAACGTAAAATCTTTGCTCAATAGAGCTCTGTCATATCATATCATAATTTTCTGGTAGAGATAATGTTTCTAAACTAGTGGCCCATAACATAACGTAAGCGTCTGATCAGACTAAACCACAGTATACTGGACGGTAGAGATCACCACAGCCCTTGGACTGGATATCCGTACCCATACATAATCGTAAATCGGTCGTAAGTCACCGGGTGGAGAGGTCCTCGGTTGCGCCTATCGACTTCCAAACCCATAAGCATAAGGTGGCCACAAGACATATAACATATATCTCAAAAATAAACATTTTATATTTTTATGCACGTAATATAATTATAAACTTATTTTTACCGGATGAATTGGATCGCTCCCAGGCTTGTTGCGACTTAATTCTAATATGTGACACATGCAAATAATATTATCTTGAATTAAACTTGACAATAGAACAAAAAACGAGACGATTAGTACCAACCACTTGATTTTCAATCATGGTATTGTATCAACCCGAACCAACATTAAACTGACGTTTAACCATGATTAAAACTACCCCAAACATACTGAAAAATATGCATAAGAACTTCAAAACACGAAAATAGGTGAAAGGAATCTAAAAACATAAAACACTTTTTCGAGAGTAATTTTGGCACCTTTCACCGTAAATTCTCGTATGACCTCTAAACTCGACCAAATCACAAACGGCCAAAAACATGACCTTCCTAACTCATTAAGGTACTGTCCAGTCCAAGGCCATGGGCTAAACGCCAACCAAGAACTCAAACAAGCACCAAAACCGAAGCTCAAAGCTGCTGGAAAAGTTGAGCAGTAGCAGTTTACTTGTTTGTGGTGACAATCCTTAAATAAATTACTATGGGCTTGAACCACCGCCCAAGGACTCTTACCAACATCCTAAGGCATGGCTTGGACCATGGCTAAGGGCTAAAAGCCAGGCATAAACCGAGCTAACACCTAGGACAATCACAGCTCAAAACCGAGAGAGCCAATTTCTGTATAGTGTGATGTATTGCATTGTTTTGTTGTCTTGTATCGTTCCAATGGCCATTTGAGCGAACATGACTCAATTTAGACATGATGGAGAGTTGTAAGAACCATGGCCACAGGCTATGAGCCAACCACAATTCATCCAACACACAAAAACCGAAATCACACTCACACAGAATCTGAAAAGGGAAAAACCGAATGACTCTTGCATTGTTGATGTAAAAATCTGATGACTCCTTGAAACAAGCTTGTAAATACCAATTTGGTCACACCCTAGACATGCTAAGGGAGGGTTTTAACCATGGCTACAGTCCCTAGGACAGCCAAGGTTCGAACACTCCACTTAAACAACTCAATGGCAGAAACTGTGTCTCATTCTGCACTCAAATAAAAAGTTGCTGTCATTTCTGCATTTGTGTGTGTATGGATGGAAACCAATGACCCAATAACATCCTAAGACACTCTAAATCACGCCTAGAAGCAGCCTTGTGTGCCTGGACCGAAGCAACCACCTAGATTCATCAAAACAACTCACCCGTGAGGCAGAACACCAAGGGCCGAGAAGGCTGTGTTAAATTTTCAAAATGTTTGCTGTCAAATTTCGAATTGATGCTTATATCATGAATATATAATGGTTTAAAATATCTAATATGGTTTGATTGAAGAGCAAATAAGTAATATATACATGCCTGGAAATTTTTTTTAAGAAAACAAATCAAAACGACTAATACGAGCGGCGGAACGGAGTTGAGTTTTCTTCCTTGTGTTACTGCTGTTGTGCACGATTCCTAGCTGCTGTTTTGCTGATGAATTTTGAAGGTAAGGGGGTATAGGAAGTGTAGATGATGAAGGTGAATGATAAATGAGATGTTAAAGGTGCTATAATATGCATTTAGTTTGGGAGTTACAAGTCAAGATGTGGAATGGATTTTGAAATGCTTTTGATTCCCCTTGCTGCCGATTACTTGTTCTTATTATTGTTGTTATTCACGTTTATTTTCTAGCATAAAGGGGTTGAAGAGCTTCAAAGAGAATTATGATGCATGTATTACCCCTAATTATGGAGTTTAAAAGTGGGAAATGAATGCACTATAAAAAAACATTTAGTGGTAAATTTGAATGGGTTTGAATTGCTTCTCCTTCACTCCTTATTGTCATTGGTTTTTCTCATTTCTTTGCTGCATGGTCTCATTCATTTGCTAGGTAATTAGTTGGGGAGAAATGAGGTGCTTTATTACATTTAAATTTCCTACTAATTAGAGAATTAGAATAGGACATGAATACACCATGAAGTGTAATTAGAGATAGTTTGAATGGAGAGTTATCAACCTTTGAAATATTTTAAATGTTGGTCATTATTATTAATTTGCATTGTATATTTTTATTTAAACCTTGCATTTTAATTGTTTAAGATTTTAAACGTTCATTATATTTATTTTAATGCATTAACAAATTAATTTAGTTTAGCATCTTGCTTAGAACTTTTGCATGGCATACATGACCTCAATTTAAATGTTTAAATGCTATGCTTAATTTCTTGAATATATTTACGCTATATTAGTTCATCACCAATTGTTTACACATTTTACTTAAACTTTAATTAAATATTGAACCTAATAGAATTTATTTACTAATTTGACTCTCATTAATTTAATAAATCCTAAAACATTCTTTTTCTTCAAATTAAATTATTTCTTGACTTAAATAAAATTTAGGAATATTTGTCTTATTATTAATCTTATCTCAAATCTCCAAACTCCGGTCCGACCTCGCGTATTTATCCTGAAAAGGTGAAACTAAACATCTACTTTTTAAAATAAATAAAACACCTCATATTTTCATAAAAATTCATTTTTAATTTAAATAATATAAATTATGCATGGCTTATACGTAATCTGATTTTCGGGTTCTACAAACACGGTCAACATGCAAGAAGACAGATTCTTCATATCGAGAGCTAGAGGCTAGAAAAAAACGGTTAAAAGATCTAGAGAAAATATACACGGATATGTCTATGCAGAAAGAGTTACTGTGAGGCCCGGGGCCGAAGAGGGCGGGGGGTGAACGCCGGTGCCATCAGTTGCACTGGACAATGAGCGGCTCCTGGCAGGCTTCTAGGTGAAGGGAACATGAATGAACCGATCCACACGGGAATGAGAGGGATTCCGAGACTGGGCAATGTAATGGACTGAACAGTTGAAGAGGGCTTAAAAGATTTGATTGGTACTACTCATATTACGAAGGTGCATCTTCTTTTCGGTAGCTCATCACATAAGAACTCCAAAGTTAAGCGTGCTTGACTTGGGGAAGTTTTGGGATGGGTGACCTCCTGGGAAGTTTCCCAGGGTACGTGTGAGTGAGGACATAAGCACGCTGGAAAGACCCGTCTTGATACAGTGAGGACAGTCGTCAAATCTGGGGCGTTACAAGTGGTATCAGAGCCGACCTCTCTTAGTACGGTGTGGTTCGGGGACGAACCAAGCGGAAGCTGGTGGGCATGTGAGGCCCGGGGCCGAAGAGGGCGGGGGGTGAACGCCGGTGCCATCAGTTGCACGGACAATGAGCGGCTCCTGGCAGGCTTCTAGGTGAAGGGAACATGAATGAACCGATCCACACGGGAATGAGAGGGATTCCGAGACTGGGCAATGTAATGGACTGAACAGTTGAAGAGGGCTTAAAAGATTTGATTGGTACTACTCATATTACGAAGGTGCATCTTCTTTTCGGTAGCTCATCACATAAGAACTCCAAAGTTAAGCGTGCTTGACTTGGGGAAGTTTTGGGATGGGTGACCTCCTGGGAAGTTTCCCAGGGTACGTGTGAGTGAGGACATAAGCACGCTGGAAAGACCCGTCTTGATACAGTGAGGACAGTCGTCAAATCTGGGGCGTTACAGTTACAGATATCAATATTTCAAAGAGTACGTTATACGCTTCATTTTTTCGTTGTTTCGCTGTAGGGTAATCATTTTAATGCATCATTGGTGTAGAAAAGGGTTAAGAAACGCAAACTGCGTGAAGATGAAATGGTTAGTCTCACTTCAAGACCCGTGTATAAATGGCGACATGAAAGGAAAAGTTGAATAGAATACTTATATAACGAAGATTTCTTGAATGAGAACCTGAGGAAGGGACGTGCAACAACATCCTGTAGTCATCTAGGACGCAAAATTTTTGTAACTTTGTGGAAACTGCGTGATTTTTTAATCGGAACAACCGTAAACGTTGAAACATAATTTTTCTGTGACTGATGTTGAAACAAAAGTATAATTCAATGTTTTCATAACCGGATCACCTTCATAACCGGACCGGTGATCGAATCGAAAAACACATGTTGAATTTATGGTGTGACTGAAAATTGTTATATTATATAAAATAATAATATAATATTATAAATAATGAAAAAGATATAGTTACCGATATAGTGATATTTCATGCTTTTAAGTTCCCAAAAATACTCTGCCATTAGAGCAGTCAGATCCATCAAATTTCACTGCGAAGAACTACAATAATGTGTGTAAAGTTTATAGCTTATATTTTCATTGTCAAAATTCTTTTCCATAAAAATATAATAGAAAAAAGTGGGAAATAGAGTGTTGTTTTTAATGCTTTATATATATATATATATATTTAGAAAACTAACATTTAAAAAATATGTTCTATTTAGATATATGTGTAATAAAAGAGTTACTTTGGAGAGAGTTCAAACAAGTTTTATGGTTTATGCATAAGTTTTTAGGTTTGCTACCTTTTGCTATGACAAGCGAGCAAACTTGGGCCGCCACACATCGATTTGGTATTTAAAGAATTCGGTGGTGAACCCAAGTTGGTGATTTATTGTTAAATTTGATCGTGAATTATTTAGTTCTGGCCATATTGATAAGTTGTTTTTGATACTGGGTGAGAAAATTGAAGATAAGTGATGTGAATCTGGCCGGGCATGGCGTTCAACGGATTGGAAGGGTGTTCACGGAAGCATTGCATGGACTCATGAACAATCGGGGAGAGCTTGGAAGCAAGATTTCATGTCTTGAAGAGTTCGTGATACATGGAAATGAGATTGGAGGAAGGCAGAACGCTTCGCGCCAGAGCGGTAAAACATTACCGCCCGAGCGCCAAACCTACTGTGCGAGAAGTAAATTCAAGAACCATCCGCGCCCGAGCGGTAAAACATTACCGCCCGAGTGCGAACAATCCAGAAGACCCCGCGCTCGAGCGGTAGAATCTCGCGCCCGAGCGCGCCGCCTGTTCCGAGAAAAATACCTAGTTTCCTATTTTAGAGTTTTAATTAGTTAGGCAACTAGATTTCATATCTTTTGATTTGGTATCTATATATAGATGAATTTTATTGATTGTAAAAACATTCATTGAATTATTGATTGAGTTTATAAAAACTTTCTTTGAGAATTCTCTCAAAAACAAGCTTAAGTTTCGTTATAACTTTTGCGTTGTATCAAATCAAACTTATCAAAAGATTTATCTTTTGTGGCGTTTGTCAATCGAACATCACGAGGGTTGCCAAGGGCGGGTTCTTTGGAGGTTCTCTTGAACGCGATTGTTCCTATCGTTGATTAATTATTGCTAGACCGCGTGATCTAGAGGCGATTATCACACCTATCAAATTACTTGTTTCAAAGATCAGGACAAATCAAAGATCTCGCGGGTGGGATCGCATCAAGTGGTATCAGAGCTCAAGGTTTTTGATTCAAGTAAGCGTATCCGTTCAATTCTTCGTAGAATTTTCAATACCGATTTTCATGTAGCGATTTCTACGTATTGGTCGAAAAAAAAAAAATTTCACGATTTACTACTCACGCCGGGTACTGTTCATGTCGGAATTTACTGTTCACGATCGGTACTGTTCACGTAAAATTTACTGTTCACGATCGGGTACTGTTCATGCCGGGTACTGTTCATCTGCCGTCCTTACTGTTCATCGCCGGCACTATTCATCCGACAGGTTACTATTCGTTGTCGGATTTACTGTTCATTGGATTACAGTTCATCCCGAATTTACTATTCACGCCGGAGTTACTATTCACTCTGGAATCACTGTTCATACCGGAATTACTGTTCACGGTATTGTTCACCAGAAAAAAAAGTTAATTTTGAATCGGGTGTTTGTTGGAATTTTAGCGCTTATATTTCAGCGTTAAGTTTGTCTTTGTCGTTTAGTCGCATTCTAGTCCATTTTCAAAGTTGCTTGTTCTTGTGTGGTATAAGTGAGTCGAATTTCAAGCGTCACAGGAGTGATCTCATAAGTTTGATACATGGAAGCCACGAGACTTAGCGCCCCCTTGAGAATTCTCACATTGAGTGAAAATATTTGAGTGGAGTGAATTTTCATTGGAGTGATTTGTGAGGTTTTGTGGTGAGGGAAAAAGACGAGTGCGAGCGAATTTTCATTGGAGTGACCAGTGAGGATTTGTGGTGAGGAAATTTACTCTTTATTGTTTTATACTAACTTTTTTCTTGCAGGTATAATGATTGACGAACGTCAATTTAAAACGATGTTAGGAGGGTTGGATAGAATGTGGGAGAAGGAGTTTAAGCCTCTACGAAAAAAATATTGGAGGTGTGAAGAAGAGGAGATGTATGATTTGCATATTGATGAGAATAGGCGAGGTAGTAGAGTTGGAGGAGATAAGTTGTTGCGCGTGGATCGTTATGATGATAGGAGATTTGATGAGGATAAAGGGGTATAGAAGCCGGGAAGGGTATAGACTGAGTGGCACGAAGATGACCATTCCATTTTTCAGTGGGGAAGCCGATCCAAAGGCGTACCTTGAGTGGGAAGAGAGAATGGAGTGTGTATTTGAGAGTTGGGAGGATTATACCGAAGCAATGAAGGTAAGAAGAGCTTGCAGTGAGTTTGCCGACTATGCTACTACTTGGTGGGATAAGTTAGTACTAGGTAGGAGACGATGTGGGGATGACCCTATAGTTACATGGGATGAGATGAAAATGGTGATGAGGAAGCAGTTTGTTCCAAATCGCAATAGTAGGAGAGGTGGTAGAAGAGATGAGCGTGGATTGTATGAGACTCCTTTGACGTCCAATTGGAGGACGAGCTTGGAAGAGAAACACTGCGGTAGGCCAAAGAAGGAGTCGAGACGTGAAGCTAGCAAATATGAATATCAAGGTACATTTAAAAACTCAAACTCTAGTACTTGTGATATTATATGTTGTTGGTGTTTAGAGGTTGGGCATGATATCACCCAATGTCCACGTGAGGAGGTGACTGTAGTAAAATCGCCAGTTGAGCTTAAGTCTCGAATGGAGGATGATGATGCGGTTGGGCTTGAATTCCAAGTGGAGGTTGTGGTTGAGAAAGTTGTTGATGATAGTACTCCACTAGTTGATGAATCGAATGGTGTTAAATTGTGTACAGTGGGAAGTGAATCATTGAGTGGTGAAGAAATGCCTAATTTGTCTACTATGGAGGAGGAGAGTAAGGAAGGAGAAGTTATTGTACATAAATTTGTTGAGAAACAAAATATTTCATGTGTTCAACTGAATCCAAATGTTGTTCTTGAGAATCAATTGAAATTCCTTGAATTGAGTGAAAAAGAAATTACAATGGCCGAAAGAATGAGTGATCAAAAGAGTGAGATGACCGTAGAAAGAAAAGAAAAAGAAAATGCAAAAGAGGCCAATAAAAAAGAAAAGAAAAATGAATTATAAAGGCCCAAGAAAATGAAAAGAGTGAGGTTGAGTGTTATTTACTTTTGTATAAACCCCTTAAAATACCTTTGTACAAAGAGGTTTATTATTACTGTGATGATATAGCCGGTTCAATCCCAAGCATTGTTATTTCTCATTTGCAGGAATATGATGAAGTCGGGATGAGGAGGTGAGCAATTGTTGATGGTGTGAGAATGCAATGGAATGATTCATATGAAGTTGGAAGTAATCATGGTGAGGTAAGGTTAGTTGCCAACGCAACAACCATGAGGTATGATTTGCTTTCTTACCTTAATTCCTTAATGTGTTATTTTCATAATTTTAGATAAAATTTTGAAAAAGATGATTTTAAGAAAGTTGATTGTATTGTCGCTTTTGTCTCTAAATTTTATGAATGTGAGAATTATGAGGAGTTTTTTGCTTTGAGTTCGAACATTGTTGCTTCTGGTGTCTCACGAGTTGTTAAATTGGTGGGAATTGGTGGCTACAAAATTTTATATGGATTAGACTTCAGTTATTGTGATGTGATAAATGATTGCATGGATAGTACATTTAGTGTGTCCTATTTGCATGATTTATATTTGATTGGTGATGGTTGTGAAGATTACATGGATAATACATTTAGTGTGTTCTATTTGCATGATTCATATTTACTTGATGATGGCGTAGGAAACAGCATGAATGAATATCATAATTTTTATGTTCATAATGATTACAACTTAAAGGAGAATAAATTCTTCATTCTATATTCATTGCATGAGTTACGTACTAGTCATGCATGTAGTTGTGTTTTTATCTTTGATAAAATGCATGATTATATGTGTTGGTTGCATATGAAGAGCTATATTGAGTGGGATTGTGAAACATGCATTGCATATAAGAGATTGACACTTTGTTTAGATTCTTATATTGTGCATGAACTATGTCTTATTCCTAGTGAGCTATGGTCGTACGCGTGTATGGGTATCATTTGTGTGTTGACTAGGTCTAAGAAGGGGAGGAATCTGATTTTCGTGATACTTAATAATATCTTCTTGTTATTATTTGGTGTCATTTGTTATTTGGTATGTGGCGAAGCTGATGAGTTTTTAGGAAAGGCAACAGTGATGTTGGGGTTTCAAGTACTGATGAAGCGAGCAAACAAGAGAACCTACAAACTTGAGTTTAAAGGTAAGAAAGTTGATAATTTAATTCTTTTTATTACTAACTTGCTTCGTTTTTGCGTAGGTAGTCAAGATTTGAGGACAAATCTTTTTGAAGAAAGGGAGTATCACTTGATGCGATCCCGCCCACGAGATCTTTGATTTGTCCCGATCTTTGAAACAAGTAATTGATAGGTGTGATAATCGCCTCTAGATCACGCGGTCTAGCAACAATTAATCAACGATAGGAACAATCGCGTTCAAGAGAACCTCCAAAGAACCCGTCCTTGGCAACCCTCGTGATATTCGATTGACAAACGCCACAAAAGATAAATCTTTTGATAAGTTCGATTTGATACGACGCAAAAGTTATAACAAAACTTAAGATTGTTTTTGAGAGAATTCTCAAATAAAAGTTTTATAAACTCAATCAATAATTCAATGAATGCTTTTACAATCAATAAAATTCATCTATATATAGATACCAAATCAAAAGATATGAAATCTAGTTACCTAACTAATTAAAACTCTAAAATAGGAACTAGGTATTTTTCTCGGAACAGGGCGCGCTCGGGCGCGAGATTCTACCTCTCGAGCGTGGGGTCTTCTGGACTGTCCGCGCTCGGGCGGTAATGTTTTAGCGCTCGGGCGCGGATGGTTATGGAATTCACTTCTCGCACAGTAGGTTTGGCGCTCGGGCGGTAATGTTTTACCGCTCGGGCGCGAAGCGTTATGCCTTCCTCCAATCTCATTTCCATGTATCACGAACTCTTCAAGACATGAAATCTTGCTTGCAAGCTCTCCCCGATTGTTCATGAGTCCATGCAATGCTTCCGTGAACACCCTTCCAATCCGTTGAACGCCATGCCCGACCAGATTCACATCAATAAGGCATTTCTACATTTGATAAAAAGGTTGTTTGAATGTAAGATAGTCAACATTGAATTGGGTGGGGTTTGTTTAGGCAGGGGTCTGCCTCAAGAATCTGCCTTGAGTTCGATGTTGATCAATGTTTACTTTAATGGGTTTGATAAGGAAGTTCAAGAATTACTATTAAACACGAATAAAGAGATTCCTACGTTCGTGGAAAATGATCTTGTATCGGCTGAAAGAGATTCAGACCATGTTTTTTTATAAGCCATTGAAGATTTATGATGTCCGATTATTGGATGAGATATTGATTGTTACTTCAGGAACAAAGATTGATGGATTTAGAATTGTAGAATAGTATAGTGAAGTTATTAGAACGTGATTTGGATTTGAGAGTGGATAAACTTACAACTGTCATTCATAGCGCGGTTCACTACAAAAAACGGAAGGCGTAGCGACTGTTTTAATAAAACCGTCGCCTATTAAATTTAGCGACAATTTACTAACACCCGTCGCTATAATAACGACGGGTTTATTAAAACCGTCGCTATATTAGCGAAGGTTTTTCATCAACCGTCGCTAATATTGCGACAATTCCACAAACCGTCGCCCATGTGCGACAGTCTTGTATTCTACCTTCGCTATGTTAGCGACCGTTTTCAATCAACCATAGCTTAATTTTAAAGACGACGGGTTTTATCAAAACAGTCGCTATAGAGCGACAGTTTAAATAAACCGTCGCTTAATTTGATAAGCAACGATTTTCATAAAACCGTCGCTATATAGCGACGGTTCAAGCGAAATATAGCGACAGATTTTACGAAACCGTCGCTAAATATAGCGACGAATTTTTAAAACCGTCGCTAATATTAATGACGGTTTTGTATAAACCGTCGCTTAATATTAGCGACGGTTTCTTAAACCCGTCGCAAAAATAGCGACGGTCTTCTTCCAAAGAACCGTCGCTATAAGCGACGGGAGTTGAAAAACTGTCGCTTCTACAATGCGACGCAGCCTACGTGACGGATCGCGAAACCGTTGTTAAAACCGTCGCCTTACCCTTTTCATTATCTAAATAATAATTCCAAACTATAACAAAAGAATCATTAATATTTTCAATATCAGTCTTCATAGTTTAATCTAAAAATTAATGAAACTCTAATCAAATAATTGCATGCACAATGATATTAGTATTATTAAACATTAAGAGACCTGAGTAAATAAATTTAATGTCATTATCTAATTTTTATGTAACAAAAATCAGCTCAAACAAATGATAAAATATTTTATTTTATTTAATAAAAAATATCGTCAAAGCCTATTTTTATAAAATTTGTGGTCCGTCTATAATTATCATATGCTAATAAATATTTTTTTATGTTTATAAAACAAATTAATCTTTTAAAATATGATATCATCTCTAACAATTTCATAAATTTGAAATAATAAAATACTATCATATTTAAGTACGTAATTATTCTAGTTAATTATAAGAAAATCATATAAAAATTATTTCTAAATTTTTTAATATAATATCAAGATTTTGTTTTTTAATTTCTATGATATCATAATTTTTTGTGTTGTGTTTGTATTTGTATACTCAATCAGGAGTAGGTCTCTTGTGAGACGATCTCACGAATCTTTATCTGTGAGACGGGTCAACCCTACCGATATTAACAATAAAAAATAATACTCTTAGCATAAAAAGTAATATTTTTCATGGAAGATGCAAATAAGAGATCCATCTCACAAAATACGATTCGTGATATCGTGTAACGTCCCGAAAATTTAAAAGTCCACGTGAGCCACATACATACAAATTATTAAATTTCTTTGGTATTTTATTAAATTCTTTTAAAGCATAAAAATGCATAATTATTTTATTAATTTGTGTTTAATTATTTTTATGCATTTTATGCATTACTATTACATGATAGAATTTATTTCACGAAACTTTAAAGGTTTATGCGTTAAAGATTTTTAAGTTTCATTTCGCGCTCAGGAACGAAGAACGGAGACCGGATAATTTTCAGGAAAATTATTTTATTACACGATCTATTTTTATAAATTAAGTTAAAATATTTTTAAGTGTATTTTTCAAAAATGAGAATTTTTGGATATTTTTACCCGTAATATTTTATTTTTATCGGTACACAAATTTTATCGAATCGGAGAACTTTTTGAGGGTTTGGATAATATTTTCAAAATCTTTCCAACATGAAATATTTTTCGAGAGTGTGTTTGGAATTAATGGATCAACTTCTAAGTTTGTTGAGCTTAAAAACTCTTTTAAGTTTTTAATTAAATCATTTAAGGACCATTAGCTAGTTGATTAATAACTAATTAACCTACCCTACACAATTACCCTCTCCACCAACCGACACCCCTTTCATTACATATTATTCTCCAGCTGCATTTGTCTATCGGTTCCATCATTCCTTGTTGAAGGCCACGGATTTGCTTCGTTTGCAATAAATAAATTCATCCGACACTCCTCTCCAAACCACTCCATTCTTTCAATTATTCAGCATCCCTTTAGTAGCTCATGACTTCTGCCATTGGAAGTCCCTCAAGAAAAATATCGGCCATAGCTTATTCTTGAGTGGGAATTTCTCCGGTGCTTCCGTTGCTTATTTCTTCATCTTCTTGCTTCTATACATCAACAGGCACGCATGTATCACCCTCAACCGACACTCTCCCCATTCACCATTATTCCTCTCGATTTCAGCAGCTCCTCTACAGCAAAGGCTTCGGCCATATCCATCTCTTCAAGAAAAATTCCCCGGCTTGATTCCCGACGCTCGTTCTTCGGTTTTCTTACGAATTATTTACCAGGCATGCTTTGTATCCATCTTTCTGCATCATTCACGCCATTATATGCTGTTACATGTGTGCTCGCATACGAAAAATGTTTAAAACCGTTGTTGCTTCATTTATGCATTCGGTTTTCAAGTGATCATGCTACCCTTAGTTTGATACTCAAGTTTCTGATAATCTGTGCAAGGGGCTGGTGTGAGGTGTTGATAAGGGGCTGAGATTAGTGTCAAGATGTTGTATAAAGATTTTGTTAGTTTTATAGAGCAACGATCACAGCATACACTTTACGCAATCATAGTTGATCAAGATAGTAAAGAATCACAGCGAAGAAGACAATCGAATTACGTGGTTCAGCTATTAGATAGCCTACGTCCACGTCAAGAAAAGAGCAGCTTTCTTTATTAGAATAACAAAGAGTTTTACAAGTGCATCTCCAAGAAACTAAGTTGAAATTACAATTGAGATTGATCCCTCAAAAGCTTTCCTCTAACCCCTCCGTTTCTATATGCAAAATCCTCTCTGATATATCTCCAAGCGTGTGTTTCTTCTGTTGGGATCCTTCCATATATACCAGTCTTTTTTCCTGAGTATACTGACTCCACGGCTCTACCAACTGTCCAACTGATTGTTCACGGCCCAAGCCCACAACCATTGGTCTAACTGTTATTGGTCCAGAACTTGAGAGTCATTCGAATATACCAACAAATCTCCACCTTTACTCTAAAGTTTGCTGCTCCCTTCTTGATCTTAGTTCAGTTCCATTCCACTGCCCTGACTAAGTTCATGCAATGCACGAACTTGGCTTTTGGCAGTGACTTGGTCATCATATCAGCCGGATTGTTTAAAGTATCAATCTTATCCACCTGAACTTCCCCTTTTGATATCACATCCTTGACAAAATGTAACCTGACATCTATATGTTTTGATCTTTCATGGTAGACCTGGTGCTTTGAAAGGTGTATGGCACTTTGGTTATCGCAATGTACCACAACCTTATCCTGAGGTATGCCCAATTCCAACGCCATTCCCTTCAACCATAATGCCTCTTTAATCCCTTCTGTGAGGGCTATGTACTCTGATTCTGTGGTTGACAAGGCTACTACAGACTATAATGTAGCCTTCCAGCTTATAGCTGTACCATACATTGTAAATGTAAAACCTGAAAGGGATTTCCTTGTATCTATGTTCCCAGCAAAATCAGAATCAACATAACCAATTATAGGATCCTTCAGGTTGTTTTGTTTCTCAAACAATAATCCAATCTTTGCCGAACCATTCAAGTATTTCAACACCCCCTTGAGAGCTTGCCAATGAGTTTCACCCGGATTTGCCATGTACCGTGACAAAACACTCATGCTGTAGGCTAAATCAGGCCTGGTGCAAACCATTCCATACATTACGCTCCCAACTCCACTGGCATAGGGTATATGCAGCATGTTTCCTTTCTCTTCTTCAGTAGCAGGAGACTGCTCTTGAGTAAGTTTAAGATACTGAGGGATAGGTATGGCAGCTGGTTTAGACTCATGCATGTTAAATCGCCGAAGTACTTTAGAAATGTATGAGTTTTGGCACAAGAACATGCTGTTTTTTATCCTGTCTCTTATGATTTCCATTCCTAGTATCCTTTTAGCCTCTCCTAGCTGTTTCATATCAAATTCTGAGCTCAGGAGTTGTTTAACGGCTTTCATGTTGTCCTTACTTGTGCTGGCAATTAGCATGTCATCTACGTACAAGAGAAGGTAGGTTCTGATTTTGTTTTCTTGCTTGTAGATGTACACACAGTTGTCATAGCTGCACCTTGTGAAGTTGTTGCTAAGCATGAACTCATCAAACCTTTTATACCATTGCCTTGGACTTTGTTTAAGTCCATAGAGAGACTTTTCAAGTTGACATACCATCCCATTGGTTTTTGGATTGACATAGCCCTTGGGTTGGTCCATATAGATTGTTTCTTCCAGTTTTCCATGAAGAAAGGCAGTCTTCACATCAGGTTGTTCAAGCTCAAGGTTTAATTGTACTGTCAGAGATAAGATCATTCTGATGGAGGAATGTTTCACCACGGGAGAGAATATTTCATTGAAGTCTATCCCTTGTTGTTGAGTGAAACCTTTTGCTACTAACCGTGCTTTGTATCTTTTCTTTTCCTCCCCTGGCATTCCTTCCTTTACTTTGTATATCCATTTGCACCCAACCACTCTTTGGTTCTTGGGTTTATTCACAAGCTTCCAGGTTTTGTTTTTATACAGAGAGGACATCTCTTCATCCATTGCTTTGATCCACTTATGTCCTTCTTTTCCTGACACTGCTTCTTCGTATGATCTTGGTTCATCATACTCCAGTTGTTCTGCTACTGTCAGAGCATAGTAGATCATATCAGCATGTCCAAACTTGTCCGGAGGTTTTATTTCCCTCCTTTGCCTATCCCTGGCCAACTTGTAGGATCTTAGCTCATGTTCCGATTGATGAGTTTGTTCCTCTAGTTCCGTTGTTGGTTCATGGCTTATCTCATTCTCAGCTGTTGAGATATCTTTTGTGTGCTCCACCTCAACTTGTGTATCATCAGTGATCAATTTATTATCTTTAGGAGTTTTTGTACTCTGCTGGAACCCCATTGTGGACTCATCAAAGGTTATGTCTCTGGTATTGAAGCACTTCGGACCATTGTTTTCTAGGTTCCAGACTTTGTAACCCTTTACTCCTTCTGGATATCCGATAAAAATGCACCTCCTAGCCCTTGCTTCTAACTTATCTTGTTTAACATGAGCATAGGATAGACACCCGAAGACTCTCAGCTTAGAATAATTTGATGGTTTGTTATTCCATAATTCCATGGGAGTTTTAAAATTGATTGCACTGCTGGGACATCTGTTTATTAGAAAGGATGCGGTGGTTATGGCTTCTCCCCAAAAAGTCTTTGGAAGACCAGCATTTAACATCATGCATCTAACTCTTTCAAGAAGAGTGCGATACATTCTCTCTGCCAATCCATTTTGTTGAGGGGTGCTACTTACTGTCATGTGTCTGGTAATCCCCTTGATTCTGCAAAATTCCTTGAATTTTTGTGACATGTATTCCAGGCCATTGTCCGTCCTTAGGTATTTTAGCTTCTTTTCAAGTTTGTTTTCGGTCACAATGAGCCAGTCTTTGAACTTGGAGAATGCCTCATCTTTAGTTTTCAGAACAAAAACCCACACTCTTCTTGAGTAGTCATCCACTATTGACATGAAGTATCTTCCTCCAGCATGTGTTGGAGTTCTCGAAGGCCCCCATAAATCGGAGTGTACATACTCAAATGGTCTTGTTGTGGTATGGGTACCTTTTGAGAACTTTACCCTTTTTGCTTTTCCAAGGATGCAATACTCACATTGTTGCAGGTGGTGTACCTGGTCTCCACACAACAGATTTTGGTTTGAAAGATGAGCTAGTCCTTGTTCACTTACGTGTCCTAGCCTGAGGTGCCCGAGCTTTGTTACATCCTTTTTGGTTTGAGTCACAGCAGATATGCCTACTGCTGTAGATCCTTGTAGTATGTACAGGGAGTTCTTCTTGATTCCTTTCATAATCACTAATGACCCTTTTTGTATCTTGAGTATGCCACCTTCTGCCTTATATGTGTATCCACTTGAATCAAGTGTTCCTAGAGGAATCAGGTTTCTTTTAAGATCGGGGACATATCTTACATCACTTAGAATTCTTTCCATACCATCATGCATCTTGAGTCTTATGGCACCAATGCCCCTCACCTTGCATGATATATCATTTCCGAGTAATACCAAACCTTCTTTTACTTCTGTGAAAGTTTCAAACCATGATCTGGTAGGGAACATATGAAACGAGCATCCCGAATCAAGTATCCAATCGTCGCAAATACTTTGTTCTGTAATAGAGAGTACTTCAGCAGACTCATAGCCATCACATGCCACAGCGGCTTCAGCATTGTCCTTTGGTCTTTCTTGTGAATGATTTCTTCTATCAGGACAGTTTCTTTTAAAATGCCCTTCTTTGTGGCATAGAAAACATCTGTATCTAGTTTTGCTTTTGGATCTTGATCGATTTCTGTTTGATTTTGAGGGTCTCATATTATTTCTCCCTCGGATGGAAAGACTTTCACCTAGAATATTGCCATTTGATTGGGTCTTCTTCTGTAATTCCTTGGCTTGTACAGCCGCCTGGACTTCTTCAAGAGATATAGTATTTTCCCTGCCATATAGCATGGCATCCCGCAAATTTTCATATGAGCTTGGAAGAGAGTTTAACAAGATTAGAGCCTTATCCTCATCTTCCATCTTAACATCTATATTCTCAAGATCATCCAATATTTTGATGAATTCATCAATCTGAGCCGATACACCTTTTTCATCCCCAATCTTGAATGAATATAAACGTTGTTTCATGTATAAGCGGTTGGCCAAGGATTTAGTCATGTACAGGTTTTCAAGTTTATTCCACATGCTGGCAGCCGTGGCTTCTCTTGACACTTCCCTTAGCGGTTTGTCTCCAAGGCACAAGATGATAGCACTTTGGGCTTTGGCGAGGATTTGTACCTTTTCTTTCGAATCACCTGGTATTGCATCTTCGCCTTTTAGTGCGTCTATCAATCCTTGCTGAACTAGAATGGCTTTCATCTTGATTCTCCAAAGACCGAAGTCATTGTTTCCTGAAAACTTCTCGATATCAAGTTTCATAGAACCCATCTTCTTGGTGATCGTGGCTTCTCTTCCCACAGACGGCGCCAATTGTTAGTTTTATAGAGCAACGATCACAGCATACACTTTACGCAATCACAGTTGATCAAGATAGTAAAGAATCACAGCGAAGAAGACAATCGAATTACGTGGTTCAGCTATTAGATAGCCTACGTCCACGGCAAGAAAAGAGCAGCTTTCTTTATTAGAATAACAAAGAGTTTTACAAGTGCATCTCCAAGAAACTAAGTTGAAATTACAATTGAGATTGATCCCTCAAAAGCTTTCCTCCAACCCCTCCGTTTCTATATGCAAAATCCTCTCTGATATATCTCCAAGCGTGTGTTTCTTCTATTGGGATCCTTCCATATATACCAGTCTTTTTTCCTGAGTATATTGACTCCACGGCTCTACCAACTGTCCAACTGATTGTTCACGGCCCAAGCCCACAACCATTGGGATAACTGTTATTGGTCCAGAATTTGAGAGTCATTCGAATATATCAACAGATTTAAACCATATGCAGATGCTATAGGGTGAGAGATCGAGAGTTTCAGGCTTGGGTGGTTCAAATTCTGTCGGCAATGGCTGCGGCTGTGCATGGGCTCGATCACAGCCATGTCTCAGCCTTTGTCATGTCTGGTATGATGTTAGGAGTGGACCATGGGCACATGGACGAGGGAGGAGTTCGGATCTTGGAGATGTAGTTTGTTAGAGAGAAATTGTGTTAGTCGATCGGGATTTATGTGTGAACTTGTACAACATCATTTCTCTTTGGATTGGCTTTGTTAAGAGGTCTATTACGGTCATAAGGAAGAGATTGAATGGTTGGACAAGTGGTAGGATTATAGGGGACCGAGTGATTTATGATTTGGGGACATGTGTTGTAATGTGGTTATAGAATAAGGTTGGCCGAGAGCATTGTTCTTATCTTGGATAGTAGCCGAGAGTTTTTGGGCCTGTTACTTTAGTATTAGTAGCTTTATAGTGTGTTAAAGGTATGGTAAAAGTTGGAGAAAAATTTGGTTAAGTTTCGAGTCAATTCGGGTTAAAACCGAGACCTCAATCCAAGTTTTAAAACGAATCGGTTAAGTTGTAAAATGGCCTCGAGTTTACGTCTAGGAATACTTTTAAATATGTTTTGGGACAATTTTAGGAGTTTGGTAAGTTTTGGATCAAAATAATGAGTTTTGGAATTATTCGGGATTTATCGCCGCACGAAACGCTAATTAAAGAATTAATTGAAACGCCTAGATTTAAGCTTAATAAAATTATGGGAAATTATATTTAAGCTCAAATAATTATTAGAAGTCTAAGTTTTTAATTTGGGAATTTTATGCTAAGGTTTGGTTTAATTCGGGATTTAAAATGCATTAATATGTTGTATTTAGAGATTAATGTAAAAGTCATCGATTTAAGCCAAATATAAATATGAGAAAATTCATGTAGGCTTAAATAATTATTTGGGACATTTTAGAGTCAATGGAATTAATAAAATGTCAAAAACGTGAAATTTATGTTTAGGGGTGAAACGATAATTTTTTTATTTTCAGGGGCAAAATGGTAATTTTGCACCCGGGGTGAGATTTTAGTCCTAACAACGCCCTGAGCACGAATCATAATATTTTTAAATGTTCATGCATCACGTTTACGATTTTTACGCTATTATAATAAATATTGGTGCATTCTTGATTTAAAGGAATTAAGAGAGAGAAAAGTAAGAAAATGAAGAGCACTCCGTCTCCGCCGCGCCGCGTCGTTATTTCGTTTGTTTTCTGTCAAAACAAACCAAGGCATGTATATACTTTTTCTAAACCTCAATCAAGTCATATAGGTATTTTTAAATATCGCAAGTACATGATTTTAATTGTTCATATTTAATTATGTTGGTTAATTATATTACGTGCATAGAAAATATTCATTTTTGAGATTTATGCGATATGGCTTGTGGTTCATTCACTATGTGGGAGGGTTATTTTATACGGTCGCCAGTGACCGATCAGTTCATTATGGTACCACCCGGTCGCCAGTGATCGGACAGCTCAGTTCAGTTTCAGCCTCCCCGGTAGCCAGTTACCGATCAGTTTCAGCTTAGTGCAGTGGCCACAGGCGTAAAACATAATCTCAACAGAAAATTTTACCAGTTATTTCAGTACAGGGCTCCAAGGAGCAAACATTTTTACTGTGATTATCAGTTCAGTTATGCACGTATTATAATTGCTCAGTACAGATTTTTTTCAGCATCAGTACAGATTATTTTCAGCTCAGTACAGATTATTTTCAGCATCAGTACAGATTATTTACAGCATGAGTACAGATTATTTTCAGTATACCTCATGACATGATATTTTATCCCATGCATATTTTACTTCAGATTTTTACTCGTTACCTGCGATATATGCATGCTGAGTCTTTAGGCTCACTAGACTTGATTGTTGTAGGTACTGATGAGGCCAGGGCCGAGGACGGGGACCAGTGAGTCAGCTTGGGCCGGCAGTAGTGGCACCCGAGGACCTCAGTGCAGCAGTGTTTATTTTATTCCGCAAACAAATTTTTATCAGTCATTGGAAATTTTTTTAAATTGTACTTGTTGACAAACTTTATTTTCTTCCGCTGCTTTAATTTTAAACATTGAACTTGATTCATCAGTGATTTTATGAATGAGGCCATTTAAGTTCTTTTAAAAAGAAAATTTTTAATTTTCCGCAAATTTCAAAGCGATGATTTTCGGGCCTTCACAGTTGGTATCAGAGCCTATGTTCTTGTAAAGGGTTACACTACTACTGACCACGAGAAGCTCACGAAGTCACGTCTTCGGTTTGTAAGTTTTACATTACAACATTTTATATAAAGCATGGATTATTTAACAGCATGTCTTCATGAAATATATATTACGTCCAGATTTTTATCGTTCAGTATTTAAATTTGAATAAATTATGGAATTATGCATGTTGGTTACGTATGGGTTATGTATGGAACAATATGCCTTCTAGACGCCTTGTTTAGCGCGCGAGGGATGATGAGCGCCGTCATGAGGACGGTGAGCATCAGAGGTAGGAGGGAAATGCATCTCCACCCCCGTCGGACATAAATAAGAATTTTTCTATTGGGCATTAGGAGAGGTCGTAAAATATTTGACTATATTAATTTTTGGGTTAGTAGTACTGATGTTCTACTTATGGGCTATAAGTTAAACTTAAAGATTATGAATGTTTTCGGGACTTGTAGAATTTACAAGAAATTAATGATGGTTCATGGTTGCTAGTTGAATTAAATTTTGAGGATTCCCTGTAAGGATTAATGATTCGAAGACTACGACGATTCTTGGGAAGTATAAAATTGTAGAAATTATTTCGGATGCATTCTCTACCTAGTTGGATTTAAGGATTGAATTGCATAAAGTAAGAATTTTAAGGATCCAATTGTAATAACCCATAATTTGAGGACCTAGGTGCAAAAAAAAATTCTAAGGGACTATTTTTGAATTTACAATATTTTGGGATTTAATTCTGAGTTCGAGAATTTAAAAGTTTAATGAGGTAAAGATGAAAATTTTTATGGGGACAATGATGCAAATTTCGAAGAGTTGTAGGGCCAAAATGTAAATTTGGAAAAAAACTGTAAGGGCCAGAGTGCAAGTTCCAAAATTTTAAGGATGTAATTGCGAGCTTTTTAGAAACACTTGGTATTTTAAGTATTTATAGAAATGTAAGACGTGTTATGAGAATTAATTTTGGGTTTAATAAACTTAAGGCTATTGAACCTTATGATGCGGGAAATCTATAAAATGAAATTGGGAATACTGATGACTCATGGATAATTGTGCAATTTTCGAGATTTAAAAAAAAAATAAAAAAAAATGGACGATATTCGAGGAAAGTAAGATTTAATTTTTCAATTTTAAGAAACTTGAGAACTTATTTAGTAGTAAGTGAGAATTGAACGGTTTAAATGATAGAAATTTTTGGTTATTTAGGCTCGAAGGAAATGTAGAATATTTAGATATTTGGGTTATAATGTTATAATCAATGGTAACCAAGGACATCGTAGGATGAATCAATCTTATTCGTGAAAATTTAAGCGTTAGTGAAATAATATTGTGGCAAATTAAGAATTTAAAGTGACGACGATTTAAGAAAAATTTGATCAGTTAGTTAAGTTATAAGGATAAACATTGAGTTAGTAAATTTTTGGAAATATAAGTTTGATGTGTCATAAGTTTTAGTCATGAATGTAACAGTTAAGCTTGTACCTTTGTTGGAATTTGATATTTCTATAAGGTTGGGTATGATTGATGATTAGGTTATTCGATAGACGACGCATGTAAGAATTAAGGTAGACATTTTGTCTTGAGAAATTTTTTTAAGTTATTAAGAAACTTGGGAATAAGCGAATATGTGTGTTGGAATTATATTATCTAAAATTAATTGGGTTGCATAAGGTTGAATTTAAAATGTATGGGATATTTGTTAGTACGAAAATTTTTGTGGGTAAATAAATACAAAAGGGAATTAGTGGTTTTCAACATAAGTTATCAATCAATGAATATTAAGATTTTTTTTTATTGAGTAAGAAATCTAAAAGTTTGCCATGGTAGTACGACAAATCACGATACATTTTATTAATTAATAAATATTGTAAAACAAAGTAATGGATAGACAACAATTACAAGTAAATGTAAAAATAAAGAAAAAACATTAGGAGGATATTCTCCGACAAATACAAGAATCGTAAATAGAATAACTAAAAGAATTGAAAATAATTTTGCAAGAGCCATCTTCTTTTTCTTCGATTTTTTTTATGAAGAATAAGTTTTAGAGAGAAGAGAAAGTTGGAGTGATTGAATGGATTTGTGAGATGGTATTTATAGAGGAAAAATAAAAACTAGCCGTTAGTTACCGTTTTGTGACCGTTGGTATATGTATGTATTTGTATAATTTTATGGTAAAAATATGGTGTATATAATATTAGATATGTTTAAATAATTATGTATATCATATCTCATTATTATAAAGAGGTGTAATAATTTATTTTGTTTAATAATCTTATAAGCTTTTATACTTGTCGTATCTCTTACTCGAAATTTAAGATTGACAACAATTTTGTAATTTAGATGTACTTGTAAATAGCTAAGTTATGTAAGTTTGTATCTTAAGGTATAGATTTGATTCAAGAATTGTAAGTCAATATTATTATGAGGTAAGATAAGGTTTAACTTTAAAATGTATTGCCGATGACAGAAGTTGATCAGTAATTTTTGGGTGCTAAGAATTTTTAAGATGAACTGCATAAATGCTAATGTAATAGGTCGTTGACATTATAAATATAATATAAAGAATGTAAGATACGATAAGGTTGAACCTCCATTTCTAATATTGAGAACGACAAGAAAAGTCAGAATTCGAGATTTTAGTAAAGTAAACTAAGTTACCATAAGTTGTGAATCGCAAATGAGGTTTTTGGTAGGAAATTTAATTCGGATTGAAGAGACGTAAGGACAACATAAGACTTAATTTATCAGAGTAGCGCAGCGGTAGCATGGATTGTTGGGATACAAGAATTAAGAATTTAAACTTTTGGATTACCGAGGATAAGAGAATTTCGGGGACGAAATTCAATTTAAGGGGGGTAGATTGTAACGTCCCGAAAATTTAAAAGTCCACGTGAGCCACATACATACAAATTATTAAATTTCTTTGGTATTTTATTAAATTCTTTTAAAGCATAAAAATTCATAATTATTTTATTAATTTGTGTTTAATTATTTTTATGCATTACTATTGCATGATAGAATTTATTTCACGAAACTTTAAAGGTTTATGCATTAAAGATTTTTAAGTTTCATTTCGCGCTCATGAACGAAGAACGGAGACCGGATAAATTTTTTTTTTTGGTAATGCACATGGGCTGTTCTCGATTGGGCTGTATCCCTCTCGGTTGTCCCATTACCATTACTCATAGAACTTCTCCAGCCCAGGAACTGGAGTTTTGCCTTCCCCAGGATTAGAACCCAAGACCTCCTGGACTTATATAGATCTTGGCAGCAATCCTGGTACCAGTTGAGCGCATTACAAAAAAAAGGCGCATTTTTTTATAACGATCATGGGCCATTAGGCTGAACCAACAAAGGCCTCGGCCCATACCCACGCACCACTACTGGTCATGGGTCGTTAGGATGGTCCAGCATGGGCCTCGGCCCATGACCATGCACCGTCACTCATAGGACTCTCCACACCAGGATGGTGGAGTGGTACCTCCCCAAGTCTCGAACCCATGACCTCCTGGCATATGTACATAGTTCAAAGAGACTTGGTACCAGTTGATCTACTAGCTCAACTGGTACCAAGTCTCTTTGAACTATGTACATATGCCAGGAGGTCATGGGTTCGAGACTTGGGGAGGTACCACTCCACCATCCTGGTGTGGAGAGTCCTATGAGTGACGGTGCATGGTCATGGGCCGAGGCCCATGTTGGACCATCCTAACGACCCATGACCAGTAGTGGTGCGTGGGTATGGGCCGAGGCCTTTGTTGGTTCAGCCTAATGGCCCATGATCGTTACATATCGTCTCACATAAGTTTTTGAACTCAATCCGGAAGCCAATTTGCATGATTGAATTGTAGTTAATTTAGAATAATTTTTTTGCCACAATATAAAATACTTTTCATCAAATCAAGATTCTCTGCGTTGGTGTCTCCTTTAAACACTAAGCCTTCACTGCTTTCCACAGGCGAGTCTTCTGTGCTTAATAATTATTTTGAATTTGGTGTAAATACGACAGAAATCCGTTGTTTTTTTTCTATACCAATAATCTTCGCTCTTTCACGGTTAAATTATTTCAACTCAAGATTTTTGTTAGCCCTTTATTTTTTCTGTAGTGGTTTTTGCCTTTCTGAAGTGCGTAAATTGATTTTAAAGTTCTGTGAATTTTTTTTGCTAGCATAAAGATGTCGTCTTTAAGGAATGTTATTCCAAGAAAAGCTCACAAGGAGCGCGCTCAGCCATAAGTGTGATTATTTTTTGGGACCATTAATTTCTTTATTGCCCGTTTTGAAATATTTTGACGTATATTTTCGGTTCACTCAATTGATGATTTTTTGTGTGTACCAGGCATTTGAGAAGGAAATTTGGGCTGCTCGAAAAACATAAAGATTATGTCATTCGTTCACGAGCCTATCACCAGAAGGAGCAGACTTTACTGGTAATTTCTACTACCCTGCGTCTTGTTGGTTTTTGTAGCATTTTATGAACGAAATTTGGCGAGTTC
Organism: Primulina eburnea; assembly: GCF_022965805.1. Lineage (NCBI taxonomy): Eukaryota > Viridiplantae > Streptophyta > Magnoliopsida > Lamiales > Gesneriaceae > Primulina > Primulina eburnea. Next base: position 11,926,751 of record NC_133110.1, read on the forward strand.
TTATTTTATGGTAAGTCGCTTCTGCGTGTTTATAACAGAAACTTAAGGAAAAAGCAACATTGAGGAACCTAGATGAATTTTACTTCAAGATGATTAAAACAAAAACTGTTGGCGGAGTCCATAAACCCGAGTAAGCTGGAAATTTTTATTTTTATGAGGCTATCTGTTCTCTTTTGAGGATATTTATTTGAGTGTAATTTGAATATTAGCTGTTGAATGTGGATTTTGTAAAGGAGCCAGGCTAATAAGTACACTAACGAAGAGCTGATGTTGATGAAGACCCAAGACATTGGATATATTTTGCAGAAGCTTCAAACTGAAAAAAAGGTTTTATTTTAAAGTTTCTGGTTTTTGGGTCTCGGATTCTCGAGATAGCTGTCATGCAGGTTCTTTATTATGAAATTTAACTTTTTGGATGCAGAAAATTGAAAGACTTAATGGTATGCTGCATTCTCTTGACAATCAGTCTTCATCCAAACTTTTTATTTTGCCGACAACAGGTGAGTGATCAAGCCCTTTTTCTGCTGATTCTTGATAGTTTTCAAACCCATTTTTAGAGTAGTCAATTTCATGTTATAACAGTTATGTCACCACCAAAGTTTATTCTTTTCTCATTATTAGATATGGTCGCTTCTGATAGCTCAATTAATTTATTTCTTCAAAGTCATTTTATTCCCTTCTGCTTTAGAAAGAACGTCTAATATGTAATCTAGGCAATTAAGATAAAACTATCCGAAGGCCAATTTCAAAAGTTCACTGACCAAGGGGCAATGAGACTGTCTTCTCTGGAACTTCTGTTTGAATCACTTGAATTCCATGTTTACACTTGTGTGTCTGCAAATGACATTTTTTTTTTCATCCAATACAGTGATTTGGTGGTAATGTACTGGTCACACAAAGTATTAATCAATAAAATGGTGCAGGGTAAATATTGCTCAGTAGTATAGCATTTTGAGCTTAGTAGATATTTTTGTATTTCATGAAGTATGTTGGCTGGATGTTGATTCTCTTTCTAGGGAGGAGGCAAGAGAAATATGAAAAAAGGTTTCAAAACAAGGGAACCCATCAGCTTTTAAAGACTTGCCTAAAGTTATTTTGAGGTACTGAAAGCTATTTTTTTTAGTCAATTGCCTCCTACGAAATTGGATTGCCAGGTTGATAACCTGTTTCTACTTGCCTCCCCACAATTAAGATGAGTACCGAATGATATCATTACCGTCAATCCATAAGCTATATTGCAAAAACGAAGTGGACTACAAATTTTCCTTGACAATCAGAAATAATTTGCTTTAGTATGCCTGTGCTCACAGCTCTTTCATTTGTCTCTTCACCACCCATACTTTACCCCCTTTAAGTTATCAATGCCTCACTTGTTGATTGAATATGGTGATATTTGGCGCCTTGTCATAATATCTTATTTTTCTTATTGAATTTAGTTTTCAATTTCTACTTCTTTGGTATTCCCTGCTATTGTTCGAGTTTTCTCTTCAAAAACTTTTTTGGATTTGTTGGTCAAAAATATATACCAATAGGGAATATCAATCGCATGATATGTGATTCAATTATAATTCCATTTATGCGTGCATGATAAATATTTATGGCCGTGTGTCTTTTTTGTCTTGTCTGGACTTTCTACTGGCTTCAATTTCTTCCCAGAGATCAATACTATCCCGTCAATGTTTGTATAAATTTTATGGGAATTAGGGGATGATACTTTTCTCCATCATTTATCCTTGCCACTTGACGAACTTTGGTTCAAGAAATCGAATTGATGCACAAGTGCTAGAGCATTTAAACCCAACTGACGTTTCTTGTATCATGAACTACTATCTATCATATTCCCTAAAGGGTCTTGCTTGTTGGCAATCGTTGCTGCATTTTCCTAAAATTTAATCCTTTTTCTATGCTGTATCTTTCTACTTTGATTTTGGGTATTTAGTTTTATTCCAAATGACTTTTCTGTTTCTTGTAGAACATTACTTTATCGAATCAAATGGTTGGTTATATGTCCGCAGTGCACAAATCCATTTCCTTTTGATGAGTTTTGCTTTGGTTGATTTCCAAATTTCTTTTCAGTCTCTTCTTGGCTTTAGGCCTTCATATTACTTTTGTTTCTCTTCTACATCGAGGAAGTTAGACTAGAATTTGTGGTTGAGGAGTTTTGTTTAATCGTTTATAGAAACACGGTCAAGATGCAGGAAGACAGATTCTTCATATCGAGAGCTAGAGGCTAGAAAAAAACGGTTAAAAGATCTAGAAAAATATACACGGATATGTCTATGCAGAAAGAGTTACAGGTATCAATATTTCAGAGAGTACGTTATACGCTTCATTTTTTCCTTGTTTCGCTGTAGGGTAATCATTTTAATGCATCATTGGTGCAGAAAAGGGGTAAGAAACGCAAACTGCGTGAAGATGAAATGGTTAGTCCCACTTCAAGACCCGTGTATAAATGGCGACAGGAAAGGAAACGTTGAATATAATACTTATATAAAGAAGATTTACTTAATGAGAACCTGAGGAGGGGACGTGCAACAATATCCTGTAGTCATCTGGGAAGCACAATTTTCGTAACTGTGTGGAAACTGCGTGATTATTTAATCGGAACAACCATAAACGTTGAAACATAATTTTTCTGTGACTGATGTTGGAAACAAAAGTATACTTCAATGTTTTCATAACCGGACCGGTGATCGAATCAGAAAACACATGTTGAATTTATGGTGTGATTGAAAATTGTTATGTTATATAAAATAATAATATAATATTATAAATAATGAAAAAGATATAGTTACCGATATAGTGATATTTCATGCTTTTAAGTTCCCAAAAATACTCTGTCATTAAAGAAGTCAGCTCCATCAAATTTCACTGCTAAGAACTACAATAATATGTGTAAAGTTTATAGCTTATATTTTCATTGTCGAAATTCTTTTCCATAAAAATATAATAGAAAAAAGTGGGAAAATAGAGTGTTGTTTTAAATTTATATATATATATATATATATATATATATATAATATATATATATATATATATATATATATATTTAGAAAACTAACATTTAAAAATATGTTCTATTTAGATATATGTGTAATAAAAGAGTTACTTTGGAGAGAGTTCAAACAAGTTTTATGGTTTATGCATAAGTTTTTAGGTTTGCTACCTTTTGCTATGACAAGCGAGCAAACTTGGGCCGCCACACATCGATTTGTTATTTAAAGAATTCGGTGGTGAACCAAAGTTGGTGATTTATTGTTAAATTTGATCGTGAATTATTTTTGATACTGGGTGAAAAAATTGAAGATAAGGCATTTCTAGATTTGATAAAAATGTTGTTTGAATGTAAGATAGTCAACATTGAATTGGGTGGGGTTTGTTTAGGCAGGGGTCTGCCTCAAGAATCTTCCTTGAGTTCGATGTTGATCAATGTTTACTTTAATGGGTTTGATAAGGAAGTTCAAGAATTACTATTAAACACGAATAAAGAGATTCCTAAGTTCGTGGAAAATGATCTTGTATCGGCTGAAAGAGATTCAGACCATGTTTTTTTATAAGCCATTGAAGATTTATGCTGTCCGATTATTGGATAAGATATTGATTGTTACTTCAGGAACAAAGATTGATGGCTTTAAAATTGAAGAATAGAGTAGTGAAGTTATTAGAACGTGATTTGGATTTGAGATTGGATAAACTTACAACTGTCATTCATAGCGCGGTTCACTACAAGAAAACGGAAGGCGTAGCGACGGTTTTAATAAAATCGTCGCCTATTAAATTTAGCGACAATTTACTAACACCCGTCGCTATAATAGCGACGGGTTTATTAAAACCGTCACTATATTAGCGAATGTTTTTCATCAACCGTCGCTAATATTGCGACAATTCCACAAACCGTCGCCCATGTGCGACGGTCTTGTTTTCTACCGTCGCTATGTTAGCGACCGTTTTCAATCAACCGTCGCTTAATTTTAAAGACGACGGGTTTCATCAAAACAGTCGCTATAGAGCGATAGTTTACATAAACTGTCGCTTAATTTGATAAGCAACGGTTTTCATAAAACCATCGCTATATAGCGACGGTTCAAGCTAACCGTCGCAATAATAGCGACGGTTATGCATCAACCGTCGCCCATCTAGATCCGCGACGGTTATGAACAAACCGTCGCCGATCTAGATCGACGACGATATATGCCAAACCGTCGCTATTATAGCGATGGTTTTGTTAAACCGTCGCTATTATAGCGACGGTTTTCGAAAAACCCGTCTCTATATAGCGACCTTTTGGGAAAAACCGTCGCTATGATTCTATATATACCAAGGTTCGCGAACATTTCCTTGAACGATTTTTCATCTATCTCAAGTAGTAGCGAAACTCTATCAAATTTTTCGAAATTTCGATTTTTTTTATTTTGTACCAACATTTTTTCCTATTTATTTCGTAGATTTCCTCGTCGGTGCGATCTTCCAGCGTTACGTGAAGCTGCATATCTTCGCGCAAATCAGGTTTTAAGTTTTTTTTTACAGAAAATTTAATACATAATTTTAATTTTTGCGTAGTAGTTATTTTTTATGGATTTTATTGATTAACACCGTCCCTTCTTAAACGGCGGTTTTTTTTAAAACCGCCGATAAATATAGCGACGGAGTTTACGAAACCATCGCTAAATATAGCAACGGGTTTTTAAAACCGTTGCTAATATTAACGACGGTTTTGTATAAACCATCGCTTAATATTAACGACGGTTTCTTAAAACCGTCGCAAAAATAGTGACGGTCTTCTTCCAAAGAACTGTCACTATAAGCGACGGGAGTTGAAAAACCGTCGCTTCTAGAATGCGACGCAGCCTCCGGTGATGGATCGCGAAACCGTCGTTAAAACCGTCGCCTTACCCTTTTCATTATCTAAATAATAATTCCAAACTATAACAAAAGAATCATTAATATTTTCAATATCAATCTTCATAGTTTAATCTAAAAATTAATGAAACTCTAATAAAATAATTGCATGCACAATGATATTAGTATTATTAAACATTAAGAGACCTGAAGTAATTAAATTTAATGTCATTATCTAATTTTTATGTAACAAAAATCAGCTCAAACAAATGATAAAATATTTTATTTTGTTTAATTAAAAATATCGCCAAAGACTATTTTTATAAAATTTGTGGTTCGTCTATAATTATCATATGCTAATAAATATTTCTTTATGTTTATAAACCAAATTAATCTTTTAAAATATGATATCATCTCTAACAATTTCATAAATTTGAAATAATAAAATACTATCATATTTAAGTAATTATTCTAGTTAATTATAAGAAAATCATATAAAAATTATTTCTAAATTTTTTAATATAATATCAAGATATTTTTTTTATTTCTGTGATATCATAATTTTGTGTGTTGTGTGTGTATTTATATACTCAATCAGGAGTAGTCTCTTGTGAGACGGTCTCACGAATCTTTATCTGTGAGACGGGTCAACCCTACCGATATTAACAATAAAAAATAATACTTTTAGCATAAAAAGTAATATTTTTCATGGAAGATCCAAATAAGAGATCTATCTCACAAAATACGATTCGTGATATCATCTCACATAAGTTTTTGCACTCAATCTGGAAGCCAATTTGCATGATTGAATTTTAGTTAATTTAGAATAATTTTTTTGCCACAATATAAAATACTTTTCATCAAATCAAGATTCTCTGCATTGGTGTCTCCTTTAAACCCTAAGCCTTCACCGCTTTCCACAGGCGAGTCTTCTGTGCTTAATAATTATTTTGAATTTGGTGTAAATACGAAAGAAATCCGTTGTTTTTTTTTATGTACCGATAATCTTCGCTGTTTCACGGTTAAATTATTTCAACTCAAGATTTTTGTTAGCCTTTTATGTTTTCTGTAGTGGTTTTTGCCTTTCTGAAGTGCGTAAATTGATTTTAAAGTTATGTGAATTTATTTTGCTAGCATAAAGATGTCGTCTTTAAGGAATGCTATTCCAAGAAAAGCTCACAAGGAGCGCGCTCAGCCGTAAGTGTGATTATTTTTTGGGGCCATTAATTTCTTTATTGCCCGTTTTGAAATATTTTGACGTATATTTTTTGTTCACTCAATTGATGATTTGTTGTGTGTACCAGACATTTGAGAAGGAAATTGGGCTGCTCGAAAAACATAAAGATCATGTCATTAGTGCACGAGCCTATCACCAGAAGGAGCAGACTTTACTGGTAATTTCTACTACCCTACGTCTTGTTGGTTTTGGTAGCATTTTATGAACGAAATTTGGCGAGTTCTTATTTTATGGTAAGTCGCTTCTGTGTATTTATAACAGAAACTTAAGGAAAAAGCAGCATTGAGGAACCCAGATGAATTTTACTTCAAGATGATTAAAACAAAAACTGTTGGCGGAGTCCATAAACCTGAGTAAGCTGGAAAATTTTATTTTTATGAGGTTATTTGTTCTCTTTTGAGGATATTTATTTGAGTGTAATTTGAATATTAGCTGTTGAATGTGGATTTTGTAAAGGAGTCAGGCTAATAAGTACACTAACGAAGAGCTGATGTTGATGAAGACCCAAGACATTGGATATATTTTGCAGAAGCTTCAAACTGAAAAAAAGGTTTTATTTTAGAGTTTCTGGTTTTTTTTGGGTCTCGGATTCTCGAGATAGCTATCATGCAGGTTCTTTATTATGAAATTTAACTTTTTGGATGCAAAAAATTGAAAGACTTAATGGTATGCTGCATTCTCTTGACAATCAGTCATCATCCAAACATGTTTATTATGCTGACAAAAGGTGAGTGATCAAGCCCTTTTTCTGCTGATTCTTGATAGTTTTCATACCCATTTTTTAGGGTAGTCAATTTCATGTTATAACAGTTATGTCACCACCAAAGTTTATTCTTTTCTCATTATCAGATATGGTCGCTTCTGATAGCTCAATTAGTTTATTTCTTAAAAGTCATTTTATTCCCTTCTTCTTTAGAAAGAATGTCTAATATATAATCTAGACAATAAAGATAAAACTATCCGAAGGCCAATTTCAAAAGTTCAATGACCAAGGGGCAATGAGACAGTCTGTAATATCCCAGATTCGACGACTGTCCTCACTATATTAAGACGGGTCTTTCCAGCGTTCTTATGTCCTCACTCACATGCACCCTGGGAAACTTCCCAGGAGGTCACCCATCCCAAAATTGCTCCAAGCCAAGAACGCTTAACTTTGGAGTTCTTATGTGAGGAGCTAACGAAAAGAAGATGCACTTTCGTGATATGAGTAGTACCAATCAAATCTTTTAAGCCCTCTTCAACTGTACAGTCCGTTACATTGAACAGTCTTGTAATCCCTAATGTCTCCAGATTTTCAAGGCGAAAACCACAGCTGGTAGCTCCAGATCATGCGTAGGATAATTCTTCTCATTGTCTTTCAACTGGCGAGAAGCATAGGCTAAAACTTTCCCACGTTGCATCAGCACTGCACCAAGACCCTTTTTCGACGCATCAGTGAAAACAACAAAGTCCTCTGAACCACTGAGCAATGCAAGTATTGGAGCTGTCGTCAACTTATCTTTCAATTCTTGGAATCCACTCTGACATTCATTGGACCACTCAAACTTCACAGTCTTCCTCGTCAGATTGGTTAATGACAGGGCAATCTTGGAGAAATCTGAAATAAAACGACGATAATAACCCGCCAACCCAAGAAAACTACGTACCTCTGATACAGTGGTAGGAATAGGCCACCTCTGAACTGCATCAATCTTCACTGGATCCACAGCTATACTATCCTTCGAAACAACATGGCCTAAGAAAGAAATCTGCTCCAACCAGAACTCACATTTCTTCAACTTAGCATACAACCTCTTCTCTCTCAACAACTGAAGAACAACTCTGAGGTGCTCTGAATGAAGCTCTCTAGTCTTGGAATAAATCAGTATGTCATCGATGAAGACAATGACAAAGCTATCCAAATTCGGCTTGAACACACGGTTCATAAGATCCATGAAGACTGAAGGAGTATTAGTCAGACCGAATGACATCACAAGAAATTCATAATGACCGTACCTGGTCCGGAACGCCGTCTTAGGGATATCAGACTCCCTAACTTTCAACTGATAGTAACCAGATCGTAGATCAATCTTCGAGAACACTCTAGCCCCTTGCAGTTGATCAAACAAGTCATCTATCCGTGACAACAGATACTTATTCTTAATCGTCACTTTGTTGATCTCCCTATAATCAATGCAAAGCTGCAACGACCCATCTTTCTTCTTGACGAAAAGAACCAGAGCTCCCCAAGGCGAAGAACTCGGTCGAATAAAACCTTTATCCAAGAGATCCTGCAACTGCGTCTTCAACTCCGTCATCTCTGTAGGGTCCATTCTGTACGGAGCCTTAGAAATAGGAACCGTACCTGGAAATAGATCAATCACAAACTCCACATCTCTGTCCGGAGGTAAACCCGGAACATCATCCTCAAATACATCAGAGAACTCCCTCGCAACATCAATATCATCAATATTAAATTTCACAATTCTATCCACATCAAAAATCGAAGCCAGAAACCCATCACAACCTCTAAACAATAACTTCTCAGCCTCAAGACACGAAATGAAAGGAAGGGCCAGCGAAGTACCTGCACTGGCGAGCATACCTTCCTTAATGCCATCATCTGCAAATGTCACCATCTTAGCAACACAATCAATCACTGCACGATAGGTTGAAAGCCAATCCATGCCAAGTATAATATCAAACGCAACCATCGGGATAACAATCAAATCAGCAAAAACCACTCGCTCATCAATTTGAACAGAGCACGCATAAACAATAGATGTCGGACACAACACATCCCTCGAAGGCAAAACAACATTAAACTGGAGGGGAAGAACAAAAGGAACTATGCCCAAAGACCTCAAAAATAGTTCAGACATAAAAGAATGAGTAGCACCTGTATCAATCAATGTCGTAGCTACTCTGCCTGAAATTAAAATAGTGCTAGAGATCACAGAAGAATCATGGTTTATACCTTCCTTTGTCATGGTAAAGATGCGACCCTGCACCTTCTCTTTACTCGCTCCTCTTAGATAGTCCTTGGCAATATGGCCTGCAGAGCCACAACGGTTACAAGTATGGGTACCAAATCTGCAATCTCCCCGATGATGCCTGCTGCACTTGGGACACAATGGCTTTTCGGGATCAAATAGAACTGTCGGTGGTTTAGGACTCGACTCTAACTTGTCTTTCCCTTTGAAATGATCTTTTCCTCTTTGATTCGAACCTTGGCCTCTCTGAGCAATAGCCTGCTGTCTCGCTTGTCTCTCTCTTGCACTGTCTTTCTCATCTTGTTTGGCCAACAAGGCCTTAGCCACAATCTCCTTGAATGTAACAGCTTTCGACATGTTAATGTCCCTTCTGATTTCTGCTCTAAGGCCTCTAATGAAATGAGCAGCCTTGTCTTTGTCATTGGAAGCAATATACGGGGCAAACAGACAGCCCTTCTCGAACTTCAGAATATACTCGTCAACATTCATACCTCACTATCGAAGCTCCAAGAACTCAGTCACCTTACGGTCTCGAAGTGCATTTGGGAAGTACTTGTCGTAGAAAATATCAATGAACTCTTGCCACTTCAATGCCGGTACATTCACACTAACCTTGGTAGCATTCCACCAAATGCGTGCAGCCTTGACTAACATGAACACTGCACAACTGATTCTGTCCTTGTCTTCAAAGTTGAGATGATCAAAAATAGCCTCAAGTGCCTTGACCCACTCTATTGCCACCAACGGATCAGTGCTTCCTGCAAATTCTGGCCGATCCATCCTCTTGAAAGCAGTAAAGATCGCATCGGTTCCAACTGCTTGAGCCACTTGGCCTCTCACTTGACCTCTACCTTGACCTGTACTTTGCAGACGGAGCAACTGCTGAATCTGATCACTAGACCATAGCTTGCTCTTTCAGTAACTTGCCAAACTCATCGACAACTCTAGAGAAAGAACTATCCTCACCCTCTGCGGCTTTCCTCTTAGGAGGCATCACTCCTACAATGTGCTGACACAATACATATCAATAGATAATAATGAATAGGTGTAGAAGAAGATATACCCGGACCGTTGAAAGTAGACGAAGTCATATGCATTGGTCCGAAGAACGGGGCTCTGTTACCACTAAATGTGACACCTCTGACCCGAATTAATAAAATAACAGCGGAATTTAAAATTTTTCATAAAAAGAAAGAAGGTTACCAAATACATTTCCATAAAACATTTACAATCAAAAGTAAATATATGATCATTCAAATGATATAGCAAAATACAAAATATCATTACTATGATCATGTCAAATTTTTTTTACAAAAAGACCTTCTTCCTTCCATCTATATGCATATGACTCCGACCCCAATCAACGTCCTGGCTCGTCGCTCTTATCTGCATCACATGAATAAATGAAATGAGTATGAAACTCAGCAAGTGAAACTCTTACATATCAATGTACATAGCATACTCTGTAAAACATGTCTTTAAAAACATTAAATGCCATCTACTCTTGAAATAATAATATCATAGCAATAATAACAATAACGATGGTATTTCTCTTTCTCTGTGTTGGATTGATATCTATATAGTATCTCTGTCTCTGTACCTATATCCCATCGATATAAATCGATAACTCTGAGGGATATAAGCCTATGGTCGTTGATCAACTAATTGCATGCAATCTCTAACTATGTATCTATCAATCCAATAAATCAATTTGAACTCTCTCTTTGGCATTTCATCAAACACTTTGAAGACTTTAATATCTTATATTCTCTTTTCACAAATTGAGACATAAAATGCCTCTAATATATACAACAAATTGTACCAATACATAATTATGAATCAATGAAGGGAATAACACGTTAAAACCATTGAAATACCATACATATATTTTCATGTGAGCATAATTGTGGGGACCCGGACGCTAATCATAATCAGAATCGTCATCGGGACTAATTAATCAATTATAAAACAGGGTCTAATTTTTTTTTTAAAAATGCGGAACGTAGTGCAATAAAACATATTTACATCTCATTATATAAATGTACAAGTCCTGTACCACAAACATTCATTCAACTAAGGTTTAAACATCTAATATCAGGTGTTTGACCCTATATCTAATCCAAGTCCGGAGCCTCCACTCTAATCACAATCTCTCCTCATCTCCTGGACCCTGATCCTGTCCCACCTGTTGTCAAGTACACATACAAACAAGACAACAGCCGGATAACTCCGGTGAGAATAAATCCCAGTATAAATCAAAGAACATACAGTCATATATTCAATATAAAGCATGAAACATATAACAGTAATACATATCAAAATCAGAAATGTAATCAATATCAATCTGTCGACAATACTCGTGACTCCACGACTCAGACTAGACTCAATCCTAGCCTAGGGATCCCGGTGTCCAGATGTGGTATTCCTATATCGACAAACAGTAATAGAAAAGACTCCAGTTCTATTCAAGTCGATATAACCAAACATCCAATGTCCAGACATATCCGTCATAGACTGTGGTCTATCGCCAATACACTATCTTGTGACATCGTGCAATGTACCCGTGGTTACCTGCCACTATCAGGTACTTCTGTCACAAGATTACTCATCTAATGCATGCTTCTATAAATCCATAGAACAAGCATTTAAGCAATCATTAAACACAATGATAAACAATTAATAAGTATGTGATTTAGGGAAACCCAAGTACATCCTACTTGAGTCGATGTCCCATTACACATTGACTTATACTTTTCGTTTGCAGTTTCGGTCTGGAATCCAAACTCTGTCAATCCCTCAATCTAGCACTGGCAATATCAATGATATCATATCAATATACCGTTCAAATCAATACCAATCTGATCAATCATTCAATTCAACGGTATAATCGCGCAATCCTGATATTCCAGTCAATATAACATAGCCAGACATCAATTACAAATCATAACTCATATCCTGATATAATCTGTACTTCATTCATACTCCAGTTCTGTCCAATTTCCAATCCACAAAATCAGAAAATCATAACAATTCCATAATCAGTCCGTTTTTCAGTCTGACTTCAATTCTACGATGTCTAACATGTCAAGAACATCATATATGAATTCCATTCAATTCTGACAACATCATAATTTTAAAACATGTCAAAACGTAGTAAAACTTACGTCCAGTGACAGCCTACGTTGATAGGAACTCGGTACTGAAGTCGGATTTAAGATCAGACGGACGGATTTTTCACAAAAGGCGTAAGGATTTTTCACACAAATTCTATGTACCTTTTCTCAATTTCTTTCGTTTGTTTTCCTTCTGAAATCGATTGTTATATATATATCTATATATATATATCTCACGCATGCATCTAGCCAAATGGCTTAGTCTCTATACCACACGTCTCGCGCTCGGGAGGTGGTAAATTACCGCTCGGGCGCTTGCTTGGCGCTCGGGCGGTTAAAACTTACCGCCCGGGCGCGGGAGGTTCTGTCACAACTATTAGGTACTGGCGCTCGGGCGGTCACAAATTAGCTCTCGGGCGCCACATCTTTTGCCTGAGACATTCCTTATTGTACATTGGCGCTCGGGCGGTTATTTTCTACCGCTCGGGCGCCAATAGTTCTGTCTAAAAATTACACCCTTCAAATGTTTAACCAATTCTGGTCTCGTCATAGTCCGTCTATAATTATATCAATTTAAATTCAATAATCTTCACTTATCATGATATAAAATTCAGGGCATTACATTTCTCCCCCCCTAAGATACGATTTCATCCTCGAAATCACAAGCAATCAATCGTATTAACAAGAAGTATCTACAAAACTATATAAGAAATTTACATCAGTGAAACAATGCTGGGAATTCCTGTCTCATGTCAGATTCAGTCTCCCACGTGGCTTCTTCAACACCATGACGAGTCCATTGAACTTTTACAAGTGGAATTGTCTTTGTTCTGAGCTGTTTTTCTTTACGATCGATAATCCGAATCGGTTTCTCGACATAACTCAATGTCTCATCCAGCTCAGGTCTCGTCTAGTTGAATCATATGTGTATCATCAGGGAGATATTTCCGTAGCATAGATACATGAAAAACATCATGTATTCCAGATAATGAAGGCAGCAAGGCAAGTCGATAGGCACGATCTCCTATCTTTTCGAGAATTTCATAGGGACCGACATATCTTGGAGACAACTTACTCTTTTTTTCCAAATCGGACAACACCCTTGAAAGGAGAAATCTTCAGGAACACTCGGTCTCCTGCCTCAAATACCAACGGTCTACGTAGAAGGTTGGCATATTTGGCTTGTCTGTCTTGAGCTGCCTTAATTTTCTTCCGAATAAGCTTCACTTTTTCAGTCATATCTCTGATCATATCAGGTCCAGTTTCAGGAACTTCAGAGATATCATCTTAATAAAGAGAGGATCGACACTTCTTTCCGTACAGTGCCTCGAAAGGAGACATCTCAATACTCGTTTGATAGCTATTGTTTTATGAAAATTCACAGAGAGGCAATGCATCCTGCCAATTAGTGCTAAAATCCAGCACTACAGCTCTCAGCATATCTTCCAATGTCTGGATCGTACGCTCTGATTGTCCATCAGTCTGTGGATGATATGGGGTACTTAGATGTAACTTCGTACCGAGAGCTTGCTGCAAACTCTGCCAGAAGTGCGAAGTAAACCGAAGATCACGGTCTTAAACAATTGACTTCGGCACTCCGTGCAGTCTAACCACTTCCTTAACATATATATCGGTCATCTGATCATATCTGTACGTCATTTTGTATGGAATGAAACATGCATATTTGGTTAATCGGTCAACCACGACCCAAATCGCATCACAACCTCGGGAGGATCTCGGTAACTGGGTCACAAAATCCATGGAAATGTGATCCCATTTCCATTCAGGAATGGACAAACTCTGCAACAATCCTCCTGGTTTCTTTCTTTCAGCCTTCACCTGTTGGCAATTCAGACACTTTGATACAAATGTAGCAATGTCCGCTTTCATTTGTTTCCACCAGTATTGTGTCTTCAAATCATTATACATTTTCCTGCCACCAGGATGAATGCTAAATCGGCTGTTGTGCGCTTCTGTCAGTAACCACTGTCTCAAATCCGAAATATTTGGCACAACAAGACGATTATTCACATACAAAATACCATTTTGAACCTGATATTCCGATCGATGCCCAGCTCTAACCATAGCAATCGACTTCTGTATATTCTGATCACCTTTCTGAGCCGCTTTAATTTTCAAAATCAGCTCTGGTTCAGCTTGAATAGTATATAATCTCATGGGTCTCTGATCTGTCTCAAATACTAGTCCAGACAAACAGAAGTCTTTAACTAAATTCAAAACACCCATAGTCGATAAGGATAATGAACATACCTTTCGACTCAGTGCATCTGCTGCTGCATTGGATTTTCCCGGATAGTATTTAATTTCACAATCAAAGTCTTTCAATAAATCCAGCCATCTCCGCTGTCTCATATTCAATTCTGACTGTGAAAAGAGATATTTCAAGCTTTTATGATCAGAATAAATCTCAAATCTCTCACCGTACAGATAGTGTCGCCATATCTTCAACGCAAAGACTATGGCTGCCAATTCAAGATCATGAATTGGGTAACGAGATTCATGGGACTTCAGCTGTCTTGAGGCATAGGCAATCACATGCCCTCGCTGCATCAAAACACAACTCAATCCTCGGTGAGATGCATCAAAATAAACGACAAAATCACCAGTACCTGACGGGATAGTCAACACCGGTGCACTGGTTAATCTTTTCTTCAGTTCAAGAAAACTGGTCTCACATTCTTCAGACCAGACAAATGGAGCATTTTTCTGAGTCAACTGCGTAATAGGCTTGGCAATACTCGATAAATCTTTAATAAAACGTCGATAATATCCTGCTAAACCCATAAAGCTGCGAATCTCTGGTACAGATGTCGGTCTCGGCCAAGAAATCACTGCCTCAACCTTACTGGGATCGACTGCAATACCATCTCCGGATATAATATGCCCCAAAAATACAACTTGTTTCAACCAGAACTCGCATTTCGACAATTTAGCATATAGTTTCTCATCCCTCAAAATTCGCAACACTATTCTCAAATGTTCAGCATGCTCCATCATATTCTTTGAATTAATCAAGATATCATCAATGAATATAATAACGAAATCATCCAGATATCTCTGAAATATGCGGTTCATCAATCCCATAAAGACCATCGGTTCATTCGTCAAACTAAATGGCATGACAATAAATTCATAGTGTCCATACTTGGTTCTAAATGCCGTCTTTGAGATATCAGAATCCCTGACTCTCAGTTGATGGTATCCAGATCTCAGATCGATCTTGGAATACACCGAAGAACCCTGCAACTGATCAAAAAAATCATCAATACGAGGCAAGGGATATTTATTCTTTACTGTTGCCTTGTTCAGTTGCCTGTAGTCTATACAAAGTCTCATTAACCCATCTTTCTTCCTCACGAACAGTACTGGAGCACCCCAAGGAGAAACACTCGGTCTGATATACCCCTTGGCCAGTAAATCCTCCAACCGTTCTTTCAACTCTTTTAATTTGATCGGTGCCATCGTGTAAGGAGCCCTCGAGATCGGAACTGTTCCTGGCATCAACTCAATGCTGAAGTCTATCTCTCGAATCGGAGGTAATCCAGGAATCTCATCCGGAAATATAGGAGCAAACTCACACACCACCGGCAAATCCGCCAATGATGGGCTCGGTTTCAGTAAGTCCACTGAATATATCAGGAATCCATCCGCTCCTTTCTGCAATAATCGTGTCATATTCATTGCAGATATCAAAGGAATTCTGGCTCGAGAACCCTTACCGTAAAATTTCCACTCCTCAGCCATCTCAGGTCTGAATCGAACAATTTTGTGGAAACAATCGATTGTAGCTCTGTACTTGGTCAGTGTATCAATATCTATAATACAATAAAAATCAGATATCCCAAGCACAATACAGTCTAAATCAATCGTATGCCCATCGTACTGCAGTATACAAGATTTAACAGACTTCACTGATATCAAACCTGTCCCTAACGGAGAAGAGACAGATACTACCGCAGCTAATGACTCAATAGGTAATGCATGACTCAATGCAAACCTCTCAGAAATAAAAGAATGTGATGCACCAGTATCTATCAATACGTATGCAGGATAACCAAGAATAAAACAGTTACCTGCTACAACGTCATCAGGTGCATCCTGTGCCTGCTCCTCGGTCAAGGCAAACACTCTGGCCTGCTGTCTAGGAGGCTGGCTCACTGTCTGGCTTCCTCCTGGCCTCTGCTGTGACTGGGTAGACGGTGCTGGCTGAAAAGAATAACAGCGGATAGTCGTCTACCTGCCTGAGCCGCTGATCCAGATGACTCAGCTGCCTGGTATCCCTGGGCACCTTTCTGGGGACACACTCGGGCAAAGTGTCCCTGTTGCTTGCAGATACGGCAGATGCCAAACACTCCTCGGCACTGCTCAGTGGAACGCTTCCCTCCACAAGTATTGCAAATAGGTCCAGTATAGCTCTGGATCTGTCGAGGACTCCCAGAACTAAAAGAACTGCTCCCTGAATTCTTGAATTGCTTCCCTCTCGTCTTCAAGAAGTCCTTCTTCCCGCCACTACTGCTGCCACCTTCAAATCGAGGAGGTGGTTTATGTGCTCCCGGTGCCGAAGGCACAAACGAAGCCTCTCTTTGTCTTATCAGGCCGGCTTCGGCTCCCTTAGCCCTATTCAAAGCATCGGTAAAGTTTTTCGGTCTTCCCGTGTTTACCAATGTGAATATTTCCGGGTTCAGGCCGTTAATGAACTGATCCGCCACGGCCTTGTCATGATCCGCCACATGTGGAGCAAAACGCAACAGGGAAGAGAACTTGGCCACATACTCCTCAATATTAAGCTGGCCCTGTCTTAAGTTGGCGAATTCGTCTCCTTTGTCTTTCCTATATGACACTGGAAAGAACCTCTGATAGAATTCAGTTTTAAATACATTCCAGGTAATGGTCGTACCTTGGTATTCCAATGCCCGTTTTGTTGTGATCCACCAGTTTTTTACAACATCGTGTAACTGGTGTCCGATCAACTTCACCCTCCGCTCGTCAGTATATTCTAAAGAATCGAACATCATCTCAATATCATCCAGCCAACTTTCACAATCCACTGAATTTTCGGTTCTTTTCAGAGTGGGTGGATGGAGACACTGAAATCTCTTCAACAGTGTCTCCATGGGTGTCGCTGTCACATCCATGGGAGGGTTCGATGTACTACCCTGCTCCGATACTCTCCTCGGAGGCATATCTGAAACTCAAAAGAGTTAGCAATCCCAAACCATAATCCTGTTTCAGTCCTCCTCCGATCATCTTACTGCTGATCCAGAATTGGCTCCAATTCATATTTAATAACACATGTTTTCAAATCAAATCAGATAAACAGATAAACATGTAGTATAAAGCAGTAAACCATGCTAGCAATCAAAAGCAGGAAAGAAAACACATTCTACTCCGCTCACTAGCTCCTATCTCAGTCTCAAGAATCTATCGCTCTGATACCACCTGTTGTGGGGACCCGGACGCTAATCATAATCATAATCTTCATTGGGACTAATTAATCAATTATAAAACAGGGTCTAAATTATATATATTTTTTTAAAATGCGGAATGTAGTGCAATAAAACATATATACATCTCATTATATAAAAGTACAAGTCCTGTACCACAAACATTCATTCAACTAAGGTTTAAACATCTAATATCAGGTGTTTGACCCTATATCTAATCCAAGTCCGGAGCCTCCACTCTAATCACGATCTCTCCTCATCTCCTAGACCCTGATCCTGTCCCACCTGTTGTCAAGTACACATACAAACAAGACAACAGCCGGATAACTCCGGTGAGAATAAATCCCAGTATAAATCAAAGAACATGCAGTCATATATTCAATATAAAGCATGAAACATATAACAGTAATACATATCAAAATCAGAAATGTAATCAATATCAATCTCTCGAGTATACTCGTGACTCCACGACTCAGACTAGACTCAATCCTTGCCTAGGGATCCCAGTGTCCAGATGTGGTATTCCTATATCGACAAACAGTAATAGAAAAGACTCCAGTTCTATTCAAGTCGATATAACCAAACATCTAGTATCCAGACATATCCGTCATAGACTGTGGTCTATCGCCAATACACTATCTTGTGACATCGTGCAATGTACCCGTGGTTACCTGCCACTATCAGGTACTTCTGTCACAAGATTACTCGTCTAATGCATGCTTCTATAAATCCATAGAACAAGCATTTAAGCAAATCATTAAACACAATGATAAACAATTAATAAGTATGTGATTTAGGGAAACCCAAGTACATCCTACTTGAGTCGATGTCCCATTACACATTGACTTATACCTTTCGTTTGCAGTTTCGGTCTGGAATCCAAACTCTGTCAATCCCTCAATCTAGCACTGGCAATATCAATGATATCATATCAATATACCGTTCAAATCAATACCAATCTGATCAATCATTCAATTCAACGGTATAATCGCGCAATCCCGATATTCCAGTCAATATAACATAACCAGACATCAATTATAAATCATAACTCATATCCTGATATAATCTGTACTTCATTCATACTCCAGATCTGTCCAATTTCCAATCCATAAAATCATAAAATCATAACAATTCCATAATCAGTCCGTTTTTCAGTCTGACTTCAATCTACGATGTCTAACATGTCAAGAACATCATATATGAATTCCATTCAATTCTGACAACATCATAATTTCAAAACATGTCAAAACGTAGTAAAACTTACGTCCAGTGATAGCCTACGTTGATAGGAACTCGGTACTGAAGTCGGATTTAAGATCAGACGGACGGATTTTTCACAAAAGGCGTAAGGATTTTTCACACAAATTCTCTGTACCTTTTCTCAATTTCTTTCGTTTGTTTTCCTTCTGAAATCGATTGTTATATATATATCTATATATATATATCTCACGCATGCATCAAGCCAAATGGCTTAGTCTCTATACCACACGTCTCGCGCTCGGCGGTGGTAAATTACCGCTCGGGCGCTTGCTTGGCGCTCGGGCGGTTAAAACTTACCGCCCGGGCGCGGGAGGTTCTGTCACAACTATTAGGTACTAGAGCTCGGGCGGTCACAAATTACCGCTCGGGCGCCACATCTTCTGCCGAGACATTCCTTATTGTACATTGGCGCTCGGGCGGTTATTTTCTACCGCTTGGGCGCCAATAGTTCTGTCTAAAAATTACACCCTTCAAATGTTTAACCAATTCTGGTCTCGTCATAGCCCGTCTATAATTATATCAATTTAAATTCAATAATCTTCACTTGTCATGATATAAAATCCAGGGCATTACAATAATAAATGAGATTCCACTTACAACCAACAAGAACACCTTCAACTAAATCTCTTGGTACACAACCTACAATAGTAAACCATATATAACACCATCAATAATCCAATAAACACAAATCCATACCAATAAATCCATAAAACCAACATAATCTACAAACCCATAACATCTCTCACACCAAAACCAAGAATAAACTAAACCAAAAGCTTATCTTAGCTTCCTTGAACCAACAAGAATCTTAATCTCACCACAAATCACCAACAAGAAACTTGAATCAAGGAAGAAGAGAAGAATGAAGAAACCCTAGTCTCCAAGGAGAGAAAAATCGAGAATGAGGGGAAGGAAATGAGAGAAATGAGCCAAATCATCCAATTATATCACTTAAAACTCGAAACACGCTTCTACTGTTCATCGACCGCGGGTGCGCTCCAACATGCACCGCGGGTGCGGTGTGCCCTCGGCATCACAACCAAAATTCCATAATTGACGACCGTGGGTGCGGTCCTTAACTTACCGCGGGTGCGGTGTCCTCTCGGCCAATACACCGCGGGTGCGGTAACTTTTACACTGCGGGTGCGGTGTGACTTCGGCAAACCCAACAAAATTCTGAAATACAGACCGCGGGTGCGGTCCTCTACTAAGCGCGGGTGCGGTCACCCCTGAAGCCAACAACCAACTCTATGCAACAAAGATCGAATCGCAACCCTGATACAAAACAACTACACAACAACTAATATCAACAACACCACGAAACAATTATAACCAGCAATACTATAACCCATAATCACAACTCTTAACATCAAAACTATACTAAATCTTAACCAATTAATCAATAATCATACGAAAACTTAAACCGTACCGTACACCAGGCTTGGCTATTAGACGCACGCTCTAGGATGCGTCTAGGGTGCATACTGTTCCATACATAACCCATACGTAACTAACATGCATAATTCCATAATTTATTTAAATTTAAATACAGAACAATAAAAATCTGGACGTAAAATATCTCATGAAATCATGCTGATAACATAATTCATGCTTTAAATAAAATGCGCAAATGTAAAACTTACAGACCGAAGACGTGACTTCGTGAGCTTCTCGAAGTCAGTAGTAGTACAACCCTATACAGAACCATTGCTCTGATACCAGCTGTAGAGGCCTAAAAATCCGTGCTTGAAAATTTGCGAAAAATTTAAAAATTTTATTTTTAAATAATTAAAATTGCCTCAATCATAAATGAACTGATAAATAATGTTTGATGTTCAAAGTGACAGCTGAAGAAATTAACATTTTTGCGAAATAACAGTAAAAAGTTTATCCAACGATTAATCAATTGTTTGAGCAATAAAATAATAAATGCTGAACTGAGGTCCTCGGGTCCTACTACTGCCGACTCGAGCTGGCTCATTGGTCCCCGCCCTCGATCCCGACATCATCATCAGCACCTACAACAATCAAGTCTAGTGAGTCTAAAGACTCAACATGCATATATCGTAAATAACGAGTAAATACTATAGTAAAATTTCATGGGAGTAAAAATGTCATGTCATGAGGCATAAAGTAAAAATATCGTGTCATGATTAATTATAATACGTGCATAACTGAACTGGGAAATCATAATGAAAATGGTTGCTCCTTGGAGCCCTGTCATGAAATAACTTGTAGTAATTTTTCTGGTGAGATTATGGTCTACGCAAGTGGTCCCTGAACTGAACCGACCGGACCGGTAACTGGCGACCGGGTTTAATAATGTACGTCTGATCAGACTACTGCCACAGTATACTGGGTGACACAAGTGAACTGACCGGTAACTGGCGACCGGGTTTAATAATGATCCCATGGTAGTAAAGTGACACCAAGCAATATCGCATAAATCTTAAAATATGTATTTTTGCACGTAATATAATTAAATAACTGAATTAAATATCATGTACTAAATTACTGATTGGATTGGATCGCTCCCAGGCTCGCTGCAACCTAAATATGCCATTAAAAATATGCAATAGCTTTTACTTGACCAAACTATGCAATTAAGTTCGAAAACGCGACAACTACTTCCAACGACTTCGTATTTAATCATGACCCCGAGCCAACCTGAACCAACACTGAACCGTCATATAGTCATGATTAAAATACGCTTAAAATGATGAAATAATGCTCCTAAAGTGGTGAGGGTCGAAATCTAGGTGAAATGGAGGCCAAAACATGAAACGCTCTT
Source organism: Primulina eburnea (assembly GCF_022965805.1). Taxonomy (NCBI): domain Eukaryota; kingdom Viridiplantae; phylum Streptophyta; class Magnoliopsida; order Lamiales; family Gesneriaceae; genus Primulina; species Primulina eburnea. The sequence continues at coordinate 11,948,428 of NC_133110.1, forward strand.
TCGAGTGTCAATTTGGCACATCGCACCGTAAATTCTCGTACGGCCTCAAAAATGATCTGAATCACGAATGGCCAAAAACATGACCTTCCTAACTCGATAAGGCATTGTCCAGTCCAAGTCCATAGGCTAAAAGCCAACCAAGAACTCGAATGAGCCATTGAACTGTTAAAGCAAGTTGCTGTCCAACAATACAGCAGATGTGCTTTGGTTTCTTGCGTCAATTGTGAGGCTAATGGCCATTGGGGCTTGAACCACCAACCAAAACCTCTTACCAACATCCCGAGGATTGATGTGAACCATGGCTAAGGGCCCTAGGCCAGCCACAATTCGCACCATTCCAGCAAACATCAGAAAACGCCTACCGAGAACACTCATATGTGCGTGTGTAGTGTTGTGTTTCATTTGATGTCTCCTGCCGTTCCAGTGGCCATTTGATTGACCATGACACGATCTAGACATCTTGGGGCATGGTATGAACCGTGGCTAAGGGCCATATGCCAACCAAGATCTACACCATTCCACAACAATCGAAACACACTAGATGTCAAATGGAGAGGGGCGAAGGGGTGCAGGGACTGTTCTTGGGTTTTAATGTAAAAACCGATTCACCATGGACCAAGCCACCAAAAGGGAGACTTAGTCACGTCTTAGACCTGCTAGGGAAGTGATATAACCATGGCTATAGGCCTTGGGGCAGCCAAGATCAGATTCATTTCCCCTTTGACAGCAAACTGAAATTCGTAAACTCAAATGGACAAAAGGTGGAGTTGCTGTCATTTTCGTGTTTTCCAGCGTGCATGGGGTTAAATGAATGGACCAACACGGTCCTAATGCATCCTACTACATGTCTAGATGACGCCTTGGGAGCCTGGAATCGAACCAATACCTGAAACCCACAAAACAAAGCAAACCGTGAAGCTTGTCATGAAACCAAAAAAATCTGCATCTTTATTTTCTGAAAACTTTTGATAGATTTCGGTTTTGTCATGGAAATAATGATCATGAAATGAAAAAAATTTGATAGTAGGACTTGATTGAAGAGTCAAGGAAGAATATATGCATGCCTGGTTTCGTTTGAATGAAAAACGAAAGAATGAGACGATACGGCGCGGAGGAGGTGGAGCGTTTTCTTTTCTTGCTTTTACTGAATTTTTTTCTCTCTTGCTTTAGCTATGAAGCTCATGAAATTTCTACTCTAAAATGCTCTGAATTTCGGTGATAGGGAGGGGATAATATTGGTTAGGGAGTGAGGGAGATGGGTGCAAAATATAGGGAAACAAGCAAGACCAAGTCTACTATTTTTTAAATTTGAATTCTTATTGCTATCAAATATTGGTTGGAGGAATATTAGAGGTGCATGTGGCCGATTCTTTCATGTTAACTAGACTAGGATATTGTTTATTAATAAATTAATTAAGGTTGATTAATAATTAAAAAGGTTATCCGGCTAAAAATGACAAAGAATGGGTTAAAGGTGAGTTGGCATGTCCTCGCTTAATCTACTAAGTGGTGGCCAAATTTTGGTATAAAAATGAAGGGAAATTGTTGATTATTTACTAAATTTATAACCCTTAAAAGTCTTACCTATCCTTTAAATAATTTAGTGAATTAACCCCTTACTTATTAGAACTTAAATGAACTTATTTTCTACTCACCTCAAGTTGATTAAATAATTCCTTAAACCTCCTTTTAACTTAAATTAACTTACTTACTAGCTAAAATAAATTCTGGAAATGTTTTCTGAATCTTAAATTTTATCTCTAAACTCCAACCCCAGTCCGGCCTCACTGAAATAACTGAAATGCTAAAAAAAATTAAACTACTACGTAAAATAATTAAATTTAGAAACTCATGCAATAAAAATCATTTTAATTCAAATACTAGAATTATGAATGTCTTATACGTAGTCTAAGTTACGGGTTCTACAACAGTGGAGTATCCAGTCTGTGCCAGGTGCTCACGCCGTCATGCGGAGAATTGTATGTATGGTTCGGGAAAGTGTTACAAGTGCGGTAGTACTGATCACATTTTGAAGAATTGTCCTCAGAAGGATCTGCCTACCAAGGCAGAGTTTTTTCTCTTCATGCCGCGGAGACTAACCCGAAGACGATGCTCTTGACAGGTACCTTAAATATTTAAATTGTATTTGAAATTTAGTATTTTGGGTTAAGATTTTGAAATTAGAATTTGTGACAGGATTGAATGTTCTAATCAGTGTTAATTACGGGAATTTAGGTTAGAAGAACTTCGACCTTTGCATGTCTATAAGCTTAGTTCTTGTAAAACTATTGGGTTTAGCATGATATTCCAATCTTTCAGGGAGAATTTTTATAGCCGGTTCCGCTACGAATGCCTTGATAGATTAGGGGGCTACTCATTCATTCATTTCTGAGGTTTTTGCAAATTTCCTCAATATCAAGACCATTGGGCTAGATATAGCATATTCCGTAGTTCTGCCTTCCGGAGAGGAGATGACGGCGACTAATGTGATCCGAGACATAGACCTCGAACTTCATGGTAATCTTGTTTATGCGGATCTTATCGTGTTGCCGATGCCAGAGTTTGATATCATTCTGGGTATGGATTGGCTAATGAGAAACAGAGTTCTAATTGACTTCCAGCGGAGATCTGTTCTAGTCCGACCACCTGGAATGGAGCAATTATTATTCGAACCAGACATGTATTTTAATTTACCGCGTATGATATCCTGTGTCCAGGCTAGGAAGCTCATTAATATAGGGTGCCAAGCATTTTTAGCTACTCTTGTATCCGTTCCCGAGACGCCCAAACAGTCAGCATCCGATGTTCCTATCGTCAAGGACTTTCTAGACGTTTTTTCTGACGACGTCACCGGTTTACCACCTGTGCGAGAGGTGAAATTTTCTATTGAGCTTATGCCGGGTACCGCGCCGATCTCAAAGGCACCGTATCTATTAGCACCGACAGAGATGACAGAACTCAAGAAGCAGATTCAGGAACTTCTTGACAAGGAGTTCATTCACCCGAGTTTTTCTCCATGGGGCGCGCCAGTCTTATTTGTGAAGAAGAAGGATGGGTCGATGAGGCTTTACATTGATTATCGGGAGTTGAACAGAGTTACAGTGAAGAACAAGTACTCACTCCCTAGGATTGAAGATTTATTTGATCAGTTGCAAGGAGCCTCAGTATTCTCCAAGATAGATTTGTGTTCCGGCTATCATCAGTTTCGGGTGAGAGATGCCGATGTTCTCAAGACAACTTTTAGGACTCGTTATGGTCACTTCGAGTTCCTTGTGATGCCGTTCGGTTTGACGAATGCGCCAGCGATCTTCATGGATCTCATGAATCGTGTATTTCAGCCGTATCTTGATCAGTTTGTGATAGTATTCATAGACGATATTCTCATCTATTCAAAGAATGAAGAGGATCACAGCAGACATCTGACCACAGTATTGCAGACCCTACAAAATCACAAGTTATTCGCGAAGTTTAGCAAGTGCGAGTTCTGGTTAGAGAAGGTGGCGTTCTTAGGCCACGTTGTTTCTAGCGGTGGTATTGAGGTAGACCCAGCAAAAGTTGCAGCAGTCAGAGATTGGGTTGTGCCGAAAAATGCATCAGAGATCCGTAGTTTCCTTGGGTTAGCAGGATACTATCGGAAGTTTATTCAGGGATTCTCTTCTATCGCAGTTCCACTCACGTCGTTGACAAAGAAGAATGCTAAGTACGTGTGGAGCGAGGAGTGCCAGTAGAGCTTCGATACTTTGAAGCAAGCTCTTATTTCAGTGCCAGTATTGGCCATGCCTTCAGGACCCAGAGATTTTGTTTTGTTTACTGATGCTTCGAAACTCGGTTTAGGCGCAGTATTGATGCAGCATGAGAAGGTGATAGCATATGCTTCTCGTCAGTTGAAGATTCATGAGAAGAATTATCCTACCCATGATCTAGAGTTGGTAGCCGTAGTATTTGCATTGAAGATTTGGAAGCATTATTTGTACGGAAAGAAGTGCCAGATCTTTACCGACCACAAAAGTCTCAAATACTTCTTTACACATAAAGAGTTGAATATGCGGAAGAGACGTTGGTTAGAGCTAGTGAAGGACAATGACTGTGACATTAGCTATCATCCTGGCAAAGCTAATGTAGTTGCGGATGGGTTGAGCAGGAAAGTTGCAGTGATGGCTCATTTGAGGATTCCTCCCACTTTAATGCATAGCATGACCCTTTATTTTTCCTTGTAACATTCCCCTCATTTCCTAGCATTTTCCCCACTCTCCACCTTCGAAATTTTCAGTAGCAAACAGCAGCAAAAAATAAAATAAAAATCGTGAGCTTCATCGAGAGAAACAAGAAAGAAAAACAAGGCTCTGTCTTCGCCGCGTCGTATTCGCCGTATCATTTTTTTGTTTTCTTTGTAAAAAAATTTCATGCATGTTTATATCATTCTTTGCTCTTCAATCAAGTCTTATAAATATTTAAAAACATCATATGTTCATGATTTATGTAGCAAAAACCGAAATTATTCAGCAACACCACCGAAAAATTCTGCACAGATTTTTTTAGTTCTCTCTTGTGCTTCACGTTTTTGTTGGTTCTGTGGTTTCAAGAGGTTGGCTCGATTCCAGGCACCAAGGCTGCATCTAGACACAATATAGGGTGTGTTAGGAAGGTAGTATTCCATTGGTTTCAGTTCTTTTTCCTCCTAGCAACACAAAGACAGCAACTTTCCCCTTGTGCAGAATGAGTTTCGAATTTCTGGTTGTTGGATGGTGCAAGGAGGTTCGAATCTTGGTTGGCTTTTAGGCCTGTAACCCTGGTTCAAACCCTTCCTTAGAATGTCTAGGACATGACCAAGTCGGCCTTTCATGGCTTGGTTCATGGTGCCATCAGTTTTTAAAACAAACAACGCAAGCGTCCCACGGTTCTGTTTTTTTCTGAAATTTCTGTGTAAGTATGTGTTCAGTTTTGGAGGTTGGTGTGTTTCTTGGTTGGTTTTTAGCCCTTAACCATGGTTCATACTATGCCCTTGATGTCTAGATTGTGCCATGGTCAACTAAATGGCCACTGGAATGATCCATGACAACAAACGACAGCAAAGCCCACGTGTGCAGATTTTTGCTCTCGGTTGGGCGTACGATCATGTTTCTATTTTGGGTTGGATTGTGGCTGGCCTAGAGCCCTTACCCTTGGTTCAAATCATTCCATAGGATGTTGGTAAGAGGTTCTGGTCGGTGGTTCAAGCCCCAATGGCCATTAGCCTCGCAAACGACGCAAGGAAATCAAAGCGCTGCTGCTGAAATTTTTGACAGCAAGTGTGCTGCGGTTCAGAGGTGAATTTCGGGTTCCTGGTCGGCTTTTATCCTATGGTCTTGGACTGGACAGTACCTCATCAAGTTAGGAAGACCATGTTTTTGGCCGTTCGTGATTCGGATCATTTTATAGGTCGTACGAGAATTTACGGTGCAAGGTGCCAAAATGACTCTCGAAAGAGCGTTTCATGTTTTTGGCCTCCATTCACTAAATTACGAGTACTATAAATTTAGGAGCATTATTTCATCATTTTAGGCGTATTTTAATCATGACTAAATGATGGTTCGGTGTTGGTTCGGGTTGGTACGGAGTCACGATTAAATACGAAGTCGATAGGCGTAATTGTCTCAATTTTTGGATTCAATTACAATGTTTGGTCAAGTTAAATCAATTGCATAATTTTCATGTTCGATTTAAGTCGCAGCGAGCCTGGGAGCGATCCAACCCAATCAGTAAAATTATTACAGGATATTTAAATGATGTTATTTAATTATATTACGTGTAAAATATTCATTTTGAGATTTATGCGATATTGTTTGTGGTAACTTTACTATCATGGGATTATTACTTCACCCGGTCGCCAGTTACCGGTCAGTTCAATTTTGTACCACCCGATCGCCAGTTACCGGTCAGTTCAGTTCAGTTCAGGGGCCACTTGTGTAGACCCTAGTCTCACAAAAAAAAATTATTACAAGCTATTTCATTACAGGGTTCCAAAGATCAAACATTTTCACTTATGATATTTTCAGTTCAGTTATGCACGTATTATAATTACTCATGAAATGATATTTTACGTTACACCTTATGACATGATATTTTCACATGCATGCGATTTTATTATGTATTTACTTGTTATTTACGATATATGCATGCTGAGTCTTTAGACTCACTAGACTTGATTGTTGTAGGTACTGATTATGTCAGGATCGAAGGCGGGGACTAGTGAGCTAGTTGGGTCGGCAGTAGTGGAACCCGAGGACATCATTTTTAGCATTTATTATTTTCTGAACTCAGTTTTTATCTGTTTATGAATTATTTTAAATTGTTACTTTGCAAACATTAAATTCTTCCGCTGTTATTTTGAATATTAAACTTATTTATCAGTGTATCTTATGAATGATACATTTTAATTATTTAAAAAGAACATTTTTAATTTTTCCGCAAATTTTCAAATACGAAATTTCGGGCCTTTACAATTGGTATCAGAGCCTATGTTCTTGGAAAGGGTTGTACTACTACTGACCACGAGAAGCTCACGAAGCCACGTCTTCGGTCTGTAAGTTTTACATTTCAGCATTTTATTTAAAGCATGAACCATTTTAACACATGATCTCATGAAATATTTTACGTTCAGATTTCAATTATTCAGTCTTTATTTAAATTTAAATAAATTATGGAATTATGCATGTTAGTTACGTATGGGTTATATATGGAACAATATATCCCCTAGACGCCAGGTTGGACTCCCGAGAGGTGGTGGTAAGCACCGTCATGAGGGCGGTGAGGATCCGAGGCAAGAGAGGCAGGGACATCCACCCCCTCCACCTGATATGAATGTCCAAATGCTAGCTGGGATGAATAGGTTCTTCGCACAGTTTGCGGGGAACAATGCGGCAGCAGCAAGGCCGACGGAGCCTGAGGCTCTATGTGAGAGGTTCATGAGGATGAAACCAAAGGAGTTCACCGGGACGATAGATCCCCTGTTTGTCGAGGACTGGATTAAGTTCCTCGAGGTTATTTTCGAGTTTATGAGGCTTGGAGATGAAGACAGGATCTGTTGTGCGACCTATCTGTTCGGAGGAGATGCCCTTTTATGGTGGAAGGAGCATCCAAAGCCCTGAACTTGGCTACACTGAGCTGGACGCGCTTCACGGAAGTATTCTACTCCAAATATTTTATGGAAGAGGTGCGCTCCAGGTTGACTATCGAGTTCATGACCCTGAGGCATGGAGATTCGACTGTTACAGAGTTCATCCGGAAGTTTGAGAGGGGCTGCCATTTTGTGCCCCTTATTGCGAATGATGCGGGTGCCAAGCTGAGGCACTTTCTGAATGGCCTGCGACCGATCTTGCGACGAGATGTTAGGGTAGGTGGCCATACTACATATGATGTTGCTATCTCCAGAGCTCTAACGGCAGAGCAAGATCAGCTTGACATTGAGAGAGACCGTCAAGGGAAGCGACCATTCCAGGCACCGCACCGTCCTCCTCCTCCTCAGCAGCATCAGAATAAGAGACCTTTCCACGGCCCACCCGAAAATCGCGGTCAACAGCAGCAGCAGGGACGCGCAGTCCCTAAGACCTTTGAGCACCCAGTCTGTCGCAAGTGCACTCGCCGCCATGCTAGAGTATGTATGTATGGCTCAAGGAAGTGTTACAAGTGTGGTAGCCCAGACCACGTGCTGACGCAGTGCCCTCAGAAGAACCTGCCTACCCAAGGCAGGGTGTTTGCTCTCCATGCAACGGAGGCGAACCCGGAGACTATGCTATTGACAGGTACCTTACAGCTTTAAGTTTTCATTTGGATATAGCATTTTGAATTAAGATTTGGAACCTAGAAATTTTATTAGGATTGCATGTTCTAATCAGTATTATTCTGAGAATTTGGGTTAAGGTTTTGAACTTAGATTTGCGATAGGACTGCATGCTCTAATTAGTACTATTTTGGGAAATTTAGATTAGAAGAACTTTGATCTTCGCTTGTCTATAAGTTAGTTCTTGTAATTATTGGGTTCAGCATGATATTCCAACCTTTCAGGAAGAATTTTTATAGCTCGTTCCGCTACGAAGGCCCTGATAGATTCAGGGGCTACACATTCGTTCATCTCAGAAGTCTTTGCGAATTTCCTCAAAATTAAGACCATCGGGCTTGATACAGCATTTTCAGTGGTATTACCCTCTGGAGAGGAGATGATGGCTACGAATGTGATCCGAGACATAGACCTCGAGCTTCATGGCAATCTCGTTTATACGGATCTTATTGTTTTGTCGATGCCTGAGTTTGACATCATTCTGGGAATGGACTGGCTACTGAGGAACAAAGTTTTGATCGACTTCCAGCGGAGATCTGTTCTAGTCCGACCGCCAGGGATGGAGCAATTCCTATTTGAGTCAGACATGTACTTTCATTTAACGCGCATTATACCATATGTTCAGGCTAGGAAGTTCATGCATAGAGGGTGCCGGCATTTTTAGCGACCTTTATGTCTGTCCCCGAGGCATCCAGTCAGTCAGCCGCAGATGTCCTTATTGTCAGAGATTTCCTAGAAGTTTTTCCTGAGGACGTCTCTGGTATGCCACCCGAGAGAGAGGTGGAGTTTTCTATTGAGCTCATGCTAGGTGCGGCTCCGATATCAAAAGCGACGTACCGACTAGCGCCGACAGAGATGGCAGAACTTAAGAAGCAGATTCAGGAGCTTCTAGACAAAGAATTCTTTCGCCCGAGTTTTTCACCATGGGGCGCGCCAGTGTTGTTTGTGAAGAAGAAGGATGGGTCCATGAGGCTATGTATTGACTACCGGGAATTGAACAAGGTTACAGTGAAAAACAAATACCCACTCCCGCGGATTGAAGATTTATTTGATCAGTTGCAGGGAGTGTTGCGTGTTTTCTTAATTTCTTGCAAGTGCACAACGTCAAGTTATAGTAAAATGTAATTTTGAGTACAAGTGTCGATCCCACGAGGAATGTATTTCTAAATTTATATTAATGCTTGTAATTAAAATAGTCTTGATTTTATTTAGAATAATCAAATAACAGATTTGTTCGCATCAATAACTGAATTGAAAATAAATTTAATTGTAATACCAAACAGAGTTGAACAACAATGGAATAAAAGATCTAGAGGTCCGATTTCACGCAACTATCCACCATGTGTATTTTTGTGTAGCTATATTATATTTGTCTTTCTTATTCATTAGCCAAGAATTCTAAAATCATCTACTCCCTCTCCCGAGTGTTAACCAGATACTAATTATCTAACAAAAGATTGTAACGTTCCCATCAACAATCTATAATTAAATAACACAATAATCACTCAAATCTTTTAATGGCTTCAATAGCACTATATGTCCTCCCGAACTATATAAATACTATCGATGTATTTTTCCCTTTCTTGTTTATAAATTCTCTTTTCCAAGTGATAATTTATAAACACAAGAATCATTCAAGATATGGCCAATAAATTGAAAGCATTAAAATTGGAAACATACAAATGAACAATATGACAACTTATATAGCATAAATCATGAATCTCAACACATGGTTTCTAGTTTTGTTCCATCATTCCTCTAGAATTAAGATTTAGTTCATAATAAAAATAACACAACACCACACAAATCTTAAACAAAACATAGTAAATAAAAATGAAAGTAAAGAAAGAAGAACTTAGAACAAGAGTTTTGGAGTTCAAATGAAGCTTTTATCCAAAGATGTGCAAGAACTTTCCCAAGGATGCACTTGATCTTTAATCTCTTTGTTGTAGCCTCCAACCTTTTCCTTTTGCTCCAAGATGCCCTAGATGATGAATAATGGAGGCTTTTTATAGTCCTCAACAAGTCTTGCACGCAAAACACCAAAGTCTTCAAGTCCCATGCGCAGCACACCATAGTTTCACAATTTCCGGAAGTTGTCTGTGCATGACCGCGGGTGCGGTACTAACATGACCGCGGGTGCGGTGCATGTTCGCCAAAAAATCTGTTGCTGCATAGGTGACACCGCGGGTGCGGCGCTTGCATGACCGCGGGTGCGGTCATGCCTCGGCAGTTGGCGCGGGGGCGCTGTCTTCTCGGCAGGTAGTGCGGGAGCAGTGATGTTAAGAGCGCGGGAGCACGGTTGCTTCGTGTCTCTTTGTCCTTTGCACCTTCTAATTCATACTATATCACTCCAAACTCTCATTTCTAAGCTTCCAAACTATAATAACAAAAACAACAACATATCAAATAAAAACTGCTCAAGAATCACAAAATTCCAAGTTAAAAACAAGTAATAAAAGTACAATAAATTGCACTTATCAAACTCCCCCAAACTTAAGATTTTGCTAGTCCCGAGCAAAACAAAACAACAAAAAAAAACAAACAATCAAACAAACAACAAACAAGTCATGAAATATTTTAAAGAACTTGGCCTCAACATAATTTCAAAATCCATCATGCATTTACAATTCAAATCAATTTAACCACTTGTTCATCCGGATAAAATCATGTGATTGGTTCGTTTTCTAACTTCAAATCTCTTCAAACATGTTTCAAATCATTATCAATTGATTTCAAAAAAATTTTTACAAACACATATCACAAGGTCTTTTTCGGTAAAAATTGGGTTCAAAGCAATATTCATTCAAGAAATGGATACCCAATAAATATTTGATGCAATGAGGTGTGTGAAAAAAAATTGATCAAAATTCTTACTCAATGACAGTGTTTATCGATTGTCCATAGGCTAGATCCTCCCAATCACTCTCCACTAGTATATTGAACAACTATGACTAGGTTAATAGGATTTTCAATGGTTATAATGTTAGGCCTCGGTTCATAGCTACAAATAAAGTTTAGGAGTTCAAATAAGGGAGTAAATTGAATTTCTTTCTCTTTTTGCCAACTCCAATAATTCTTTTGATCTCCATTTTTTTTTTCTTTTCTTTATTCATCACATCTCTTTTTCTCCCCTTTTTCTCCAATCTTTAACAATGTATCATTTTTCATTTTTCTTTTGTAGGAGAAAATCAATTTCTTTCAAATTCTTACTCCCTTGAGAAGGTAGGAATTAATTGTATAAGATATTCAAAAGGTTGGTAATTGCGGGATACTTGAAAAATTATTTGAATGGGGGTCTTTCACACATATTTACGTGTGCCATTCAAATTCATATAAGCTCAAAGAGGTGACAAATGATAAATTAATTTATTTGGTAGCTTGAAAGGCTCAATCGATCCAAAAATCACCTAAATCATTCCTAAATCATAATTTGTTTGTATTTCGCCTCGAGTGATGTTTGGATAGTTCTAGACAAAATCTCAATTCACCGTCAAAGAGTAAAATTCTAATCATCGTGAAAATGATATCTCAATGCATCAACCAAATACATATATATTAAAAAGAAATGTGCTTGGCTTCCAAGGAATGTAAAAACACAACTCTTTTCTCATATAGGCTCAAAAGGGCTTCAAATAAATGTTTATGAATAATATACATGGCCCAAATAAATTAAAAGATTGCCTAAATCATTTATATGTTTGCAAAAATTTTATTTCAATGTCAAATAAAAATCACAAAGTTTTATAGAAATTTTAAGTCTCAAACTCACCAAATCTCATGATTATTCTCTAAATTTTCAACGTGGTTAATTAACATGAATTTGATGCATGACATTGCTTTTCCATAAAAAAAATATTTTCATCATTGGCCAATTCATTAAACATTTCATGACTAAAAATACTACAAACACACAAAATAAACCAAAAAAAATTAAACACAAAAATACACTAAGTAAATAAACACACAAAAGCAAATAAACAAATAAACACTCTAAATAAATTAAAACAAAACACACAAAGATAGAATAAAATAACTCCCCCAAACTTAAACATGTGCATCGTCCTCGATGTAAATAGTCATGATAAATAGGAAAATGCACATACACTGGGCAACGACCGTCAGTGGTCATTGCCATCATCCTCGTCGTCGTCATCATGGTGGGGTGGTTGGAACTCTGGCGGGTGGTAGACAGGTGGCCACTGTGGAGGAGGTGGAAATGGATGTCCTGAAGTAGAAGCAGATGGGAACTGCTGAGCCAACACCGTAGTGAAATCCATCATTTAATCCATGAATGTATCGGTCCTATACCGAAAAGCATCCATCTCTTGGCGTTGTACCCTCATATCCTCTTCCAACTGATTCAACCGATTTCTCCTATGTCTTTGCTGCGGCTGTGGCTCTTGAGCTTGGGCTTGGTCACGTCTCTCTGCAGCCCTCTGATTGAATTCCCTTTGAGCTCTACGTGCTTCAGCCTGATCATTTCTGACTCCCATAAATGCCTGAGCTATCACAATAGGATTTTTCGGCTTCAGAACTTCTTCATTCGGAGCCCAAATCACTCCCGCATGTTGGCACAATATGGTGATGAGAGAGGGGTGGAGAATTCCACTCGGAGAGTTGCCACTTGCATAATCGTAAATTGAATTCTGAAGCAATCGACTTAGATCGATTGTCTTCCCTGTAATAATGCAAAATATGAGGATGGCCCTCTCCTTAATGACAGTGGTTGTGTGTTCGGTTGGCTTTATTCTGGCAGCAATGAATGAATACCAATATTTTGCCATTTCCTTGAGGTCAAACTTTGCAAGGCTTAAGTGCACATTGTCTCTCATTCGCCATTCGGCTCCCTGTATACAAATAGTCTGAAGAATATTGTCATAATCAACATGCCCATTTCTATATTCTTCGTACTCGTCGTGCATGATTTCAGGAAAGCCATATATAGTGTTGATTGTACGTGCATCAAAAGCGACATCTTTACCTCTCACAAACACCACTAACCGATCATGTCTCACCTTTAAGTTTGCATAGAACTCTCTCACCAGTGATATGACAGCATCCTGTGGCTGTCTTCCAAACTCCTCCCACTGTCGATCCCTAAGCATTTGTTCAATTTGAGTATTAGGGGCACTAAGATCAAATCCCCTCTCTTTAATAATGCTTCTATTAAAAATCTTCCCATATTGTTCCTCCGCCCTCTCATTATAAAACCGAGTCGCATCATAATTCACCCTTGATGAGGATGAAGCACCCTTTGATGACTTTCTTTTTAGTGGCATTTTGTCAAACACCTTGCAAACACTAACTTTACTTCAACCCAATTCTCACAATTCAATGATTTTTTACTCCCCCAAACTCAATACAAACAATATCCACAACACAACAATATACACAACAATCAATGAACAATATCCCCAAAATGAAGAATGTATTCACCAATAATTCCTTCTATAGCCACTAACACCAACAATCTCGAATTTTCCAACAAATATGCAATGAATTGGCTCACCTTGAGTGTGTTGAAATGTTTCTTGAAGAATTAATTCAAAGCTCCACTCAAATCTTGAAGAGATTTTCGAAACCCCTTTTCAACCCTAGGTTGGATTTGTGAATTTGATGGAAAGAAATGAGGTATTTGATGGAATGTGTGAAGATTTGTTAGTTGTAGTGATGAATTTGTTGAAAGAAGAACAAAGATTTGGTGATTGAGTTGAGTTTTGGGTAGGGATTTCGAAAATTGAAGTGGGTTTTCTTGAGTGTGAGTTTCGGTAATGGAGAAAAAATCCCGATTGTTTCTTAAAAAGGTAGCACCGCGGGGGCGGTAATGGAAGCACCGCGGGTGCGGTGTGTGTTCAAAAATGAAGCGCGGGTGCGGTGTCCTAAGGAGCGCGGGTGCGGTATGTGTTCGGCATTTGCATGAATTTTTCCATCGACTCAGCGCGAGGGCGGTGATGTAAGCACCGCGGGTGCGCTCTTGTCTCGGCAGTTTAGCGCAGGGGCGGTAGCTTAGGAGCGCGGGTGCGGTATGTGTTCGGCAGCTACGCGCATTTTTTCCTACAGCACACCGCGGGTGCGGTAGTGTACGCACCGCGGGTGCGGTGTCAGTTCGGCATTTCTAGCACGGGGGCGCTGTCTTTGTGCTGCGGGTGCACTCCTGCTTCGAATTTTCTGTATTTTGAATGCACCTCAGGCATAGGTGCAGTGCACATGAGACTGTAAGGGCACTCCTTGTTTCGTCAAAATATTTTCTTCTCAAATTTTCATTCCTGAAAAGAAAACAATTGGGATTCATTAAATTTGGGAAGATATAAGCATACACTATATTAAAAATACACAACTAAAAATAACATGATTAAAATAAAATCAAAACTGAAATCACAATGCAAACAAGAAACAAAGAATTGGGTTGCCTCCCAATAAGCACTTGGTTTAACGTCATCAGCCTGACTACCATCAGTCTATATCAAGTTGATCCGCCCAAAGGAATGTTGTTAAGGTGCCTTACTTCATTTCCATAATATGGTTTAACTCTTTGGCCGTTCACCTTGAAAGTCCTCCCATCACTGCATTTTAGCTCAATCGCCCCATGAGGATACACTGTCTCCACCAAAAATGGACCTGACCAACGCGATTTCAACTTACCAGGAAACAACTTAAGACGGGAATTGAACAAGAGTACTTGTTGTCCTGGTTTTAGTTCCTTTCGTACAATGAGCTTATCATGCCACTTTTTTGTCTGTTCTTTATAAATCTTGGCATTTTCATAGGCTTCATTGCGGAATTCCTCCATTTCATTTAACTGTAGTTTTCTTTCATCACCAGCGGCTTTCAAGTCAAAATTCAATTTCTTAACTGCCCAGAATGCTCGATGCTCCAATTCCAGCGGCAAGTGACAGGCTTTACCAAAAACAAACCTATATGGAGACATCCCTATAGGTGTTTTGAATGCTGTCCTATAAGCCCACAGTGCATCATCCAACTTTATAGCCCAATCCTTCCGGTTTGTATTGACAGTCTTTTCTAAGATTTGTTTGATTTCCCGGTTGGATATTTTAGCTTGTCCGTTCGACTGAGGATGATATGCCAATGCCACTCTGTGCTTCACATTGTATTTAGCCATCAGTGAATTGAAAATTTTATTGCAAAAGTGCGTACCTTCATCACTTATGATAGCTCTTGGTGTTCCAAACCTTGTGAAAATGTTCTTGTGCACAAATTTAACTACAACACGAGCATCGTTAGTACTGGTGGCGATTGCTTCCACCCATTTTGAAACATAATCTACAGCTAATAATATGTAAGATTGACCAAAAGAAGGGGGAAAAGGTCCCATGAAATCTATGCCCCAGACATCAAAAAGTTCCACT
Source organism: Primulina eburnea (assembly GCF_022965805.1). NCBI lineage: Eukaryota > Viridiplantae > Streptophyta > Magnoliopsida > Lamiales > Gesneriaceae > Primulina > Primulina eburnea. Next base: position 11,963,614 of record NC_133110.1, read on the forward strand.
TCCAAAATATTTGTTAGTGGTAATTCGTGACGCCTAGAAATGTTCCCTAACCTTTGGCATCTATCACATGATTTCACTAAGGTATAGCTATCCTTGAACAAAGTAGGCCAATAAAAACCTGATTGCAATACCTTAGCTGCTGTTCGTGTTACCCCAAAATGTCCACCATACGGTGATGAATGACATTGTTCCAGAATTTTGTGTGCATCTTCTCCATCAACACATCTACTAATCACTTGGTCAGCACATCTCTTATACACACAAGGATCATCCCAAAAGAAAAATTTGATATCATGGAAGAACTTCTTTTTCTGGTGATGATTAAGATCTGGAGGAAAAGTACCACAAGACAAGAAGTTAGCTATATCAGCAAACCACGGGAGTTTAGAACTTACCTCAAACAGTTGTTCATCTGGGAACAACTCATTTATAACTCCACTTTCCGTTCTTTCTTCTAACTCTAGTCTTGATAAGTGATCTGCCACCTGATTTTCACAACCTTTCTTGTCTTTTACTTCAAAATCGAATTCTTGAAGTAGGAGTATCCAACGTATTAACCTGGGCTTGGCATCCTTTTTGGCAAACAAGTATCGAAGCGCTGCATGGTCAGTGAAAACAGTTACCTTGGTGCCAATAAGATATGTTCTGAACTTGTCAAATGCGAACACTACTGCTAGCATCTCTTTCTCAGTAGTTGTATAGTTCTGTTGAGCTGCATTAAGTGTACGACTTGCATAGTATATAGCCTTGAACATCTTATCTCTCCTCTGTCCCAATGCTGCTCCCACAGCATAGTCGCTAGCATCGCACATGAGCTCAAAAGGCTCCTTCCAATCAGGCACTATCATAATGGGAGCAGAAATCAGTGCTTTCTTGATCTTGTTAAATGCCTGCAAACAATCATCATCAAAAATAAATGTTGAATCTTTCTCTAACAAATTACATAAAGGTCTCGTAATTTTAGAGAAATCTTTGATATAACGACGATAGAACCCGGCATGTCCCAAGAAACTTCTTATTCCTTTCACGTTCTTTGGCGGTGGAAGATTTTCAATTGCCACAACTTTGGCCCTGTCAACTTCTATTCCTTTAGCTGAAATTTTGTGGCCAAGCACAATACCTTCGGGAACCATGAAGTGACATTTTTCCCAATTCAGAACTAGATTCTTAGCTTGACATCTCTGCAAAACGAGCATTAAATTTTGCAAACAATGATCAAAAGATGTACCAAATACAGAAATGTCATCCATAAAAACCTCCATTATTTCCTCAACCATGTCAGAAAATATGGCCATCATACACCTCTGAAAAGTAGCAGGTGCATTGCATAGTCCAAATGGCATTCTCCTGAAAGCAAATGTACCGTAAGGGCAAGTGAAAGTAGTCTTCTCCTGATCCTCCGGTGCTATGACAATCTGATTATAACCTGAATAACCATCTAGAAAACAATAATAATGATAACCACCAACTCTATCAAGCATCTGGTCAATAAATGGAAGTGGGAAATGATCTTTCCTAGTAGCATCATTCAATTTCCTGTAGTCTATGCATACTCGCCAACCAGTCACTGGGCGAGTTGAAATCAATTCATTGTTCTCATTTTTCACTACAGTTATTCCTCCCTTCTTAGGCACTACTTGTACTGGTGAAACCCATGAGCTATCAGATATAGCATAAATAACACCAGCATTTAACAATTTTAACACCTCAGCCCTTACAACCTCTTTCATTGCAGGATTAAGCCTTCTCTGATGATCAACATAAGGTGAATATGATTCCTGCATCAAAATTTTATGCATACAAACAGTAGGGCTAATTCCCCTTATATCAGCAATTGTCCATCCCAGAGCAGATTTAAATTCTCTCAACACTCTCAACAATTTTTCTTTTTCATTACAAGTAAGAAAAGAAGAGATGATTACCGGATATGTTGAATTTTCACCTAAAAATGCATAACAGAGGTGACTTGGAAGTTCCTTCAATTCAGGGGATACTTTTGGCACCTCTATAGTTGCATCTTCAAGTAATTCTACATTATGCACATCAATCTTTTCTCTAGGCAATGTATCGAGAGCAAGTAATTCCTCTTGCACATCCCAATCATCTTCATCCAGTATAGACACCGATTCCAACAAGCATCTCTCCAAGGAATCTTTTGTCAATCTTCCTGCACCAACATGAGATACACATGAGTCAATTACATCAATGCTATTACAAGTACTTACCTCATTTGGTTCTTTGATTGTGTTGTAGATGTTGAACATGACTTCTTCTCCACCTACTCTCAATGTAAGCTCACCCTTGTGCACATCGATCAAAGCTTTTCCAGTGGCCAAAAATGGCCTTCCAAAGATAAGTGGGGTGTCTTGGTCTTCTTCCATATCTAGAATGACAAAATCAGCAGGAAATATAAATTTGTCTACCTTTACCAGAACATCCTCCACTATACCCCGTGGATATGTAAGTGATCTATCCGCCAGCTGCAAGGTAATAGTGCTAGGCTTCACCTCGCCAAGCTCTAAAGTCCTGTAAATAGAAAAAGGCATTAAATTAATACTGGCACCTAAATCACACAAAGCTTTATTTATTCTAGAACCACCAATAACACAAGGGATAGTAAAACTCCCTGGATCTTTGAGTTTCTGTGGTAGTTTCCTTTGAAGTATGGCGCTACACTCTTCTGTCAACTTCACTGTTTCAAACTCATGCAACTTCCTCTTCTTTGACATCACATCTTTTATAAACTTTGCATAGTTTGGCATTTGCTCTAAAGCATCGGCAAATGGGATGTTGATGTGAATCTTCTTGAAGATCTCCAAAAATTTGGCAAATTGCTCATCCAATTTCTTCTTTTTAAACCTTTGAGGATATGGAAGTATTGGCTGAAATACCGGAGGTTGTTCAACTTCAACTTCAACTTTAGAACCCTCAGTTTCGACTTCTTCAACAGTTACCTCCTTTTCATCCTTATCATTTGAATTTTTACCATCAAGTTCTTTTCCACTCCTCAAAGTCACTGCCTTGCACTGCTCTTTTGGGTTCACCTCTGTGTTACTGGGAAATTGCCCCTTGTTCTGATCTTTTAGAGCGTTGGCCAACTGTCCGATTTGCGTTTCCAAAGATTTCATTGTGGCACCCATGTTTCCCATGTGAGTCTCCATATTGTCAAGACGAGATTCAGTTCTCGCCATCCTTTTTCCAGACTCAGCAACAAATGTACCTACCAAATCTTCAAATGAAGGCTTTCCCTCCCCCTTTGATGTATTGAACCCCGGTGGAGGATTCAACACATTCTTATTATTAGCATATGAAAAATTTTCATGATTTCTCAAACTAGGATGATACGTGTTAGAGGGAGGGTTACCTCGATATCCTCCATAACCACCAAAATTCCTATTGTTGATATAATGAGCCTCATCAGGAATTTGTGGTTCTTCAGTAACAACCGATGCATTTTCAACCTCTGATGTACCAGTCTTATTCATTGCTGCAATTTGATTTGTCAAAGCTGAAACTTGAGCTGTGAGTGATGTAATAGGATCTATGGCATAAATTCCAGCTTGCTTCTTTACTCCTGACCTTTCAGACGGCCACTGATAACTGTTAATGGTCATCTGTTCCAGCAAATCATATGCTTGATCGGGTGATTTAGCAAATATTGTGCCACCAGCTGCTGCATCAACAGTGCCTCTTGTCTGTCCATTCAAACCATTGTAAAACAATTCAATCTGTACCCAATCTTCAAAACCATGGTTTGGACATCTTCTCAACAACTCCTTATACCGTTCCCATGCCTCATATAGTTGCTCAAAATCAGTCTGCCTAAAAGTACTAATCTCGATTTTTAACTGTGCAGACTTTGCAGGTGGGAAATATTTTGCAAGAAACTTAGTTGCTAACTCCTGCCATGTAGTGATACTCCCCAAAGGAAGCGATTGGAGCCATCCTCTTGCTTGGTCCCTAAGAGAAAAAGGAAACAAACGCATTCGAATTATATCATCAGAAACACCATTTATTTTTACCGTATCAGTAATTTCAAGGAATGTTCTGAGATGTAGATGAGGATCTGCAGTAGCGGCTCCATTAAACTGATTCTGTTGAACCATGTTTATCAATGCAGGCTTGAGCTCAAAGTTGTTTGCATTAATAGTTCCTCGTGCTATACCAGAATAATGAGCATTCAATACTGGTCTAAAATGATCTCTGATGGGTATTGCAGGGGGTGGATTTTCATTGTCTCTGTTTTCAGCCATTGCTCGAATCTCTTCTCTTCTTGCCTTTCTTAATCTTCTTGCGGTTCTTTCAATTTCAGGATCAAAGATAAGCAAGTCAGGATTTTGCGATCTTCGCATGCACTGTCACACAAAAACAATAAACAAATCAGTGTTTAATGTAGTATAATAAAAATAGCTCTAAATTAAAATCTAAACTAATTGGTAACAATACTAATATAAATTCAAATTTTACAATCCCCGGCAACGGCGCCAAAAACTTGTTGCGTGTTTTCTTAATTGCTTGCAAGTGCACAACGTCAAGTTATAGTAAAATGTAATTTTGAGTACAAGTGTCGATCTCACGAGGAATGTATTTCTAAATTTATATTAATGCTTGTAATTAAAATAGTCTTGATTTTATTTAGAATAATCAAATAACAGATTTGTTCGCATCAATAACTGAATTGAAAATAAATTTAATTGTAATACCAAACAGAGTTGAACAACAATGGAATAAAAGATCTAGAGGTCCGATTTCACGCAACTATCCACCATGTGTATTTTTGTGCAGCTATATTATATTTGTCTTTCTTATTCATTAGCCAAGAATTCTAAAATCATCTACTCCCTCTCCCGAGTGTTAAGCAGATACTAATTATCTAACAAAAGATTGTAACGTTCCCATCAACAATCTATAATTAAATAACACAATAATCACTCAAATCTTTTAATGGCTTCAATAGCACTATATGTCCTCCCAAACTATATAAATACTATCGATGTATTTTTCCCTTTCTTGTTTATAAATTCCCTTTTCCAAGTGATAATTTATAAACACAAGAATCATTCAAGATATGGCCAATAAATTGAAAGCATTAAAATTGGAAACATACAAATGAACAATATGACAACTTATATAGCATAAATCATAAATCTCAACACATGGTTTCTAGTTTTGTTCCATCATTCTTCTAGAATTAAGATTTAGTTCATAATAAAAATAACACAACACCACACAAATCTTAAACAAAACATAGTAAATAAAAATGAAAGTAAAGAAAGAAGAACTTAGAACAAGAGTTTTGGAGTTCAAATGAAGTTTTTATCCAAAGATGTGCAAGAACTTTCCCAAGGATGCACTTGATCTTTAATCTCTTTGTTGTAGCCTCCAACCTTTTCCTTTTGCTCCAAGATGCCCTAGATGATGAATAATGGAGGCTTTTTATAGTCCTCAACAAGTCTTGCACGCAAAACTCCTAAGTCTTCAAGTCCCATGCGCAGCACACCATAGTTTCACAATTTCCGGAAGTTGTCTGTGCATGACCGCGGGTGCGGTACTAACATGACCGCGGGTGCGGTGCATGTTCGCCAAAAAATCTGTTGCTGCATAGGTGACACCGCGGGTGCGGCACTTGCATGACCGCGGGTGCGGTCATGCCTCGGCAGTTGGCGCGGGGGCGCTCATGTAAGCAGCGCGGGGGCGCTGTCTTCTCGGCAGGTAGTGCGGGAGCAGTGATGTTAAGAGCGCGGGAGCACGGTTGCTTCGTGTCTCTTTGTCCTTTGCACCTTCTAATTCATACTATATCACTCCAAACTCTCATTTCTAAGCTTCCAAACTATAATAACAAAAACAACAACATATCAAATAAAAACTGCTCAAGAATCACAAAATTCCAAGTTAAAAACAAGTAATAAAAGTACAATAAATTGCACTTATCAGGGAGCTTCGGTATTCTCTAAAATTGACCTGCGTTCCGGTTATCACCAGTTGAGGGTGAAGGATACTGATGTTTCCAAGACTACTTTCAGGACTCGTTATGGCCACTACGAGTTCCTTGTGATGTCGTTCGGTCTGACGAATGCGCCAGCGATCTTCATGGATCTCATGAATCGCGTATTTCAGCCGTATCTTGACCAGTTTGTGATAGTGTTCATAGACGACATTCTCGTCTACTCCAAGAGTCAAGAGGATCACAGCAAATATTTGACCACAGTGTTGCAGACCTTGGAGAAGCACAAGTTATTTGCCAGGTTTAGTAAGTGCGAATTCTGGTTAGAGAAGGTTGCGTTCTTAGGCCACATTGTTTCTAGCAGCGGTATTGAGGTAGACCCAGCAAAAGTTGCAGCAGCCAGAGATTGGGTTGTGCCGCAGAATTTAGTTGAGATCCACAGTTTTCTTGGGTCAGCAGGATATTATCGGAAATTCATTCAGGGATTCTCCTCTATCGCAGTTCCACTCACATCGTTGACAAAGAAGAATGTGAAGTTTGTGTGGAGCGATGAGTGTCAGAAGAGCTTCGATACGTTGAAGCAAGCTCTTATTTCAGAACCAGTTTTGGCCATGCCGTCAGGGCCCGGTGAGTTTGTTCTGTATACCGATGCGTCGAAGCTCGGTCTTGGCGCAGTATTGATGCAGCATGGGAAGGTGATAGCATATGCTTCTCGACAGTTAAAAATCCACGAGAAGAATTACCCTACCCATGAGTTTGCATTCAACTATGTGTACGAAGTTGTTGTTTAGCACAGCTTTCCACCCACAGACAGATGGTCAGTCAAAGAGAGTTATCCAGATTTTGGAGGATCTTCTCCGTGCTTGTGTCATCGATTTCTCAGGGAGTTGGGAGTCGAAGCTGCCATTGGTAGAGTTCACCTATAACAACAGCTTTCAGTCGTCTATCGGTATGGCTCCGTATGAAGCACTATATGGCCGTAAGTGTAGATCTCCTGTTCATTGGGATGAAGTATGGGAGAGATCAGAGTTGGGTCCGGAGATTATTCAGCAGACTGCCGATGTAGTAGTCAAGATCCGTGATAGGATGAGGACTACTCAGAGTCGACAGAAGAGTTATGCGGATCAGAGGAGAAGAGATCTAGATTTTGCCGTTGGTGACCATGTCTTCGTGAAGGTAGCACCTATGAGAGGTGTCATGCGGTTCGAAAAGAAAGGAAAGCTCAGTCCGAGATTCATCGGACCATTTGAGATTCTCGACAGAGTTGGGACACTAGCTTATCGTGTTGCTCTTCCACCGAATCTGGCCGGAGTACACAATGTGTTCCACGTCTCTATGCTGAGGAAGTATATGGCAAATCCTTCGCATGTCTTGAATTTTGAATTGTTGCAGCTCACTCCGAACCTATCTTATGAGGAGAGATCAGTGCAGATCTTTGACAGACAGGAGAAGAAGCTTCGGAACAAGCTAGTTAAGCGAGTGAAAGTCAAGTGGCTTAATCATTCAGAGGAGGAAGCTACGTGGGAGTCCGAGCCTGAGATGAGGAGTCGTTATCCAGAGTTATTCGGTGAGTTTTAATTTCGAGGACGAAATTTCTTTTAAAGAGGTGAGAGTTGTAGAACCCGTTAAATTAAACTACGTATAAGCTATGCATAATTTCTAGTATTTAAATAAAAAATGATTTCTTTATTATTTTAACCATTTTTAAAGTTGTTAGTCATGATTATCTATTTTAAATCGCATAAGTATGGTTTTATCTTTTCAGTTAATTAAGTGAGGTCGGACTGGAGTTGGAATATGAAGATAAAATGTAATGTTAAGAAAACATTCCTAGAATTTAATTTAAGCCAAAGAATAATTTATTTTATTGATAAAGAATGTTTTAGGATTTTATTAAATTAATTAGACTTAAGTTATTAATTAATTCTTTTATGCTTAATAATTAATTAAAAACCTAAATTAAATTGTGTGACCAATTGGGATAAAATAATCTAGGTCTATTTTAATTAATAAATTGTAACTTAATATGTTAGTAAATTTAAATTAAGAATTTGCCATGCATGCAAGAAAAATTATTATCCTAAACTAAATTATTGATTCACTAAAATAAATAATTAGTGTTTAAACATTAAACATTTAAAATACATGAATTAATCAACAAATTTCCCTTGCAATTACTAGCAAGTTCGGCCTCCCCATGAATCTACTCATTTGTGATTGGCAATTCTTCATCCTAGTCAACCTTGGTTGGCCTTCATGGAATAAATCATTTCCTCACATTTAACTAATAAATTAGTGATAATTTAAACTCCATTATATACCTAAGAAAAACACCACCTAATCTATCCAACCACAAAACACATGCAGCAAGAAGAGTGAGAAAAACAAATTGGATTTGTCAATCAACCTTATCCCTTGCACCTCTCACTTTAATGCATGGCATGACCCCTTTATTTTTCCTTGTAACATTCCCCTCATTTCCTAGCATTTTCCCCACTCTCCACCTTCGAAATTTTCAGTAGCAAACAGCAGCAAAAAAATAAAATAAAAATCGTGAGCTTCATCGAGAGAAACAAGAAAGAAAAACAAGGCTCCGTCTTCGCCGCGTCGTATTCGCCATATCATTTTTTTGTTTTCTTTGTAAACAAATTTCGGGCATGTTTATATCATTCTTTGCTCTTCAATAAGTCTTATAAATATTTTAAAACATCACATGTTCATGATTTATGTAGCAAAAACCGAAATTATTCAGCAACACCACCGAAAAATTCTGCACAAATTTTTTTAGTTCTCTCTTGTGCTTCACGTTTTTGTTGGTTCTGTGGTTTCAGGAGGTTGGCTCGATTCGAGGCACCCAAGGCTGCATCTAGACACAATATAGGGTGTGTTAGGAAGGTGGTAGTCCATTGGTTTCAGTTCTTTTTCCCCCTAGCAACACAAAATGACAGCAACTTTCCCTTTGTGCAAAATGAGTTTCGAATTTCCGGTTGTTGGATGGTGCAAGGAGGTTCGAATCTTGGTTGGCTTTTGGGCCTGTAACCCTGGTTCAAACCCTTCCTTATCATGTCTAGGACATGACCAAGTCAGCCTTTCATGGCTTGGTTCATGGTCCCATCAATTTTTAAAACAAACAACGCAAGCGTCCCACGGTTCTGTTTTTTTCTGAAATTTCTGTGTAAGTATGTGTTCAGTTTTGGAGGTTGGTGTGTTTCTTGGTTGGTTTTTTAGCCCTTAACCACGGTTCATACCATACCCCTTGATGTCTAGATTGTGCCATGGTAAACCAAATGGCCACTAGAATGATCCATGACAACAAACGACAGCAAAGCCCACGCGTGCAGATTTTTGCTCTCGGTTGGGCGTATGGTCATGTTTCTGATGTGGGTTAGATTGTGGCTGGCCTAGGGCCTTAACCGTGGTTCAAATAATTCCTTAGGATGTTGGTAAGAGGTTCTGGTCGGTGGTTCAAGCCCCAATGGCCATTAGCCTCGCAAACGACGCAAGGAAATCAAAGCACTGCTGCTGAAATTTTTGACAGCAAGTGTGCTGCGGTTCAGAGGTGAATTTCGGGTTCTTGGTCGGCTTTTAGCCTATGGCTTGGACTGAACAGTATCTCATCAAGTTAGGAAGACCATGTTTTTGGCCGTTCGTGATTCGGATCATTTTAGAGGTCGTACGAGAATTTACGGTGCAAGGTGCCAAAATGACTCTCGAAAGAGCGTTTCATGTTTTTGGCCTCCATTCACTAAATTTCGAGTACTATAAATTTAGGAGCATTATTTCATCATTTTAGGCATATTTTAATCATGACTAAATGATGGTTCGGTGTTGGTTCGGGTTGGTACGGAGTCACGATTAAATACGAAGTCGATAGGCGTAATTGTCTCAATTTTTGGATTCAATTACAATGTTTGGTCAAGTTAAATCAATTGCATAATTTTCATGTTAGATTTAAGTCGCAGCGAGCCTGGGAGCGATCCAACCCAATCAGTAAAATTATTACAGGATATTTAAATGATGTTATTTAATTATATTACGTGCAAAATATTCGTTTTGATATTTATGCGATATTGCTTGTGGTCACTTTACTATCATGGGATTATTACTTCACCCGGTCGCAAGTTACCGGTCAGTTCAGTTTTGTACCACCCGTACGCTAGTTACCGGTCAGTTCAGTTTTGTACTATCCGGTCGCCAGTTACCGGTCAGTTCAGTTCAGTTCAGGGGCCACTTGCGTATACCATAATCTCACAAAAAAAATTATTACAAGCTATTTCATTACAGGGTTCCAAACAGCAAACATTTTCACTTATGATATTTTCAGTTAAGTTATGCACGTATTATAATTACTCATGAAATGATATTTTACGTTACACCTCATGACATGGTATTTTCACATGCATTAAATTTTATTATGTATTTACTTGTTATTTACGATACATGCATGCTGAGTCTTTAGAATCATTAGACTTGATTGTTGTAGATACTGGTGATGTCAAGATCGAAGGCGGAGACCAGTGAGCTAGCTTGGGTCGGCAGTAGTGGAACCCGAGGACCTCATTTTTAGAATTTATTATTTTCCGAACTTAGTTTTTATCTGTTGATGAATTATTTTAAATTGTTACTTTACAAACATTAAATTCTTCCGCTGTTATTTTGAATATTAAACTTTATTTATCAGTGTATCTTATGAATGAGATATTTTAATTATTTAAATTTTTTAAATTTTTTCGCAAATTTTCAAATACGAAATTTCGGGCCTTTACAGTGATAATCCATAAAACCCAAAATATACAATCTCGATCTTCTACCTTAATAATAAAACCTTTCTAGTATCAAATACATTCTTAAACTATTCTCTTTCCAGTTACAACATAGTCGAGGCCTAAGACTCGGGATTTTCCTCATTGAACAAATGTCGCATTCTTAAGTATCATCATTGCTTAATTAAATATTAGCGTATAAAACTTAATAAGTTATCTCATGGTAGCATTAGACTAACTTTAATAAATCAACTTCACTTATAACCCATAGAGTTCTAGAATCCCCATAACAAGCTTTTAGATTTCTTACTCGATAAAAATCTTAACATTCATTCATTGATAACTTATGTTGAACACAACTAATTTCATTTTGTTTTTAATTCACCCAAAATTTCCGTATGAAAAAAATATCCCATAAATTTGAAATTCAAACTTACACAATCCAAGTAGTCTAAGATAACCTAATTCCAACACACATAATCCCTTATTCCCAAATTTCTTAATGACTTACAAAAATTCCTCAAGGTAAGGTGTCTACCTCAATTCTTATGTGCGTCTATCAAATAACCTACCTATCCATCATACCCGACTTTCTAGAAAGATTTAACCCCAACAAAGATATAATTTTAACTCTTAAGATCACGATTAAAACTTATGATACGTCGAACTTAATTTCTCAAAATTTTGTTAACTCAATATCTACTCTTATAACTTAACTAACTAATCACTTTACCTTAAATTGTCGTCACTTTAAATTCTTAATTCGTCCCAACATTATTTCTCTAACGCTTAAATTTTCACGCCTAAGATTGATTCATCCTACAATGTCCTTGGTTACCATTCATTATAACAATATAACCCAAATATCTAAATATTCTATATTTCCTTCAAGACTAAATAACCGAAAAGTCCTATCCTTTAAACCGTTCAATTCCCACTTACTACTAAATAAGTTCTCAAATTTCTTAAAATTGTAAAATTAATTCTTACTTTCCTCGAACATCATCCAATTTTTCCCTAAATCTCGAAATTCCACAATTACCCGTGAGTCCTCAGTATTCCCAATTTCATTTTATAGATTTCTCGTATCATAAGGTTCAATAGCCTTAAGTTTATTAAACCCAAAATTAATTCCCATAACACATCTTACATTTCTTGAAATCCCAAGTGTTACTCAAAAGTTCGCATTTACTCCTTAAAAATTTTTAAAATTGCAATCTGGCCCTTACAGTTCTCCAAATTTACATTTTGGCCCTACAACTCTTCGAAATTTGCATTATTGTCCCCATAAAATTTTCCATATTTCCCTCATTGAACTTTTAAATTCTCGAACTCAAAAATTAAATCCCAAAATTTGGTAAATTCGAAAACAGTCCCTTAGAATTTTTTTTGTTTTGTACTTAAGTCCTCAAATTATTAGTTATCACAATCGGGTCCTTAAAATTCTTAATTCATGCAATTCAATCCTTAAATCCAACTAGATAGAGCATGCATCCTAAATAAATTCTCATAATTAATCTTACATTTTTATAGATACTTAAAATTCTCAAATTGTACATTTATAATCTTAACGATTGTCGTAGTCTTCGAATCGCTATTGCTTATATGAAATTCTCAAAAATTCACTCGACTAGCAACCAAGAACCATCAATAATTTCTTAGAAATTCTCCAAGTCCCAAATGCATTCATAATTTTCAAGATTAACTTATGACCCATAAGAAGGACATCGGTACTGTTGACCAAAAATTAATATAGTCAAATCAATTTCAACTTCTCCTAAAGCCCAATATTTGGATTCTTAGACATTCCCAATTCCAAACGTAACCAACATGCATAATTACATTATTTCTTTAAATTTAAATAAATACTGAATAATTAAAATCTGAATATCAAATATTTCATGAAAACATGCTGATAAAATATTTCATGCTTTAAATAAAAGGCGTAAATGTAAAACTTACAGACCGAAGATGTGACTTCATGAGCTTCTCGTGGTCAGTAGTAGTACAACCCTTTACAAGAACATAGGCTCTGATACCAACTGTAAAGGCCCGAAATTCGTGCTTGAAAATTTGAGGAAAAATTAGAATTTTCTTTTTTAAATAATTAAATTGCCTCATTCATAAAATAGACCGATAAATAAAGGTTAATGTTCAAAATGGCAGCGGAAAAAATTAATGTTTGCAAAGTATCAATTTAAAATAATTCATCAACAGATAAAAACTGAGTTCGGAAAATAATAAATGCTAAAAATGAGGTCCTCGGGTTCCACTACTTCCGACCCAAGCTAGCTCACTGGTCCCCGCCCTCGGCCCCGACCTCATCAGTACCTACAACAATCAAGTCTAGTGAGTCCAAAGACTCAGCATGCATATATCGTAAATAACAAGTAAATAAATAATAAAGTCGCATGCAAGTGAAAATATCCTGTAATGAGGTGTAACGTAAAATATCATTTCAATAGTAATTATAATACGTGCATAACTGAACTGAAAATATCATGGTAAAAATGTTTGCTCCTTGGAGCCCTATAATAAAATAACTTGTAATAGTTTTCTTGGTGAGATTATGGTCTACGCAAGTGGTCCCTGAACTGACCGGTAACTGGGGACCGGGCCGATAACTGACGACCGGGGGAAACTGACCGGAAACTGGCGACCGGGTGAAACTAACCGGTAACTGACGACCGGACCGGTAACTGACGACCGAGAACTGAACTGACTGGTAACTGGCGACCGGATGAAATAATAATCCCATGATAGTAAAGTGACCACAAGCAATATCGCATAAATCTCAAAATGAATATTTTGCTCGAGATATAATTAAATAACATCATTAAATATGAACAATTTCGATCTTCTTGCATTAAAATCATGTACTTGCGATATTTAAAAATACCTATATGGCTTGATTGAAGAGTGAAAGAAGATATAAACATGCCTTGGTTTGTTTTGACAGAAAACAAACGAAATAACGACACGGCACGGCGGAGACAGAGTGCTCTTCACTTTCTCACTTTTTCTCTCTTAATTCCTTTAAACCAAGCATGCACCATAATTATTATAATAGCGTAAAAATCGTAAACGTGATGCATGAACATTTAAAATATCATGATTTGTGCTCAGGACGCTGCCAGGACCAAAAATCTCACCTCGGTTGCAAAACTCGAGCCCATACTATAACTTAATCGATTCGTTTTTTTTTAAAACTTGGACCAGGGTCCAGGTTTTAATTCGAATCGACTCGAAACGCAAATAAATCTTTTCCAACTTTTGAACCCACCTTAAAAACTTTAAAAAGATCCTAAAATTATCACCTCATCCTCATAAACCCACGGCTGGAACTCCAGCACATCATTTGACACTAATCTCTCTCCACAAGCCACGTCTACCCTTTGCTCACCTCTCCAAATTCATGCCAACCCTCCTCCACCGAACCAGCCCTCAACCAATCACCTCTCGACTAATCTAAGCTCTCTCCTGGACGCAAACAACCCACGCAAACACCCCCATGCACCAATCCTTTCACTCATGATCGCCCCACACTAAAATGAGCCACCCACGGTTCATGATCCTTCCCGTGATTGAACCATACCAGGGCGTACCAGCAGCCTTCAGACCTTTCCACAGCCACGGTTCAGACCCCATGTAACCTGGTTCAGACCTCGGATCGGTCTTCAAGCCATCGAATCCACCCCTACCTCCATATATGCACTAACCGAGCCTCCCTCCCAGAAATCCATCTACTCGACCACTCCTTAGCAGCGTTCAACCACTCAACTAAACCCCAAGCCAAACATCTTGACACACCAGAAACTCTTAACCACACAAGGATCGCAGCCCTTTGCACCGAATTCAGAAAAACGTGAGTTTCAAAGCATGGAATGCAAAGATACATGCAATAACCAAAACCAACCATGCACCTACTTGGATCGAGAGTTTCACAAAACAAATACTCACATAACAGCATGTATATATCGTGCATGATGCATAAACAAAATGGTACAAATGCGTGCCTTGATGTTATAGACGCGAGGGGATCGAAGAACGATTGCCGGAGATATTTTTTTCTTCAAGAAATGATCTTGGCCGATGGAACCTTCAGCAGAAAATGGTGAAACCGATGGAGAATAATGATGAACAAGTGGGTGTCGGCTGGTGGGGGGAAAGGTAGGGTTAGGTTTAGGTTAAAGAATGGTTTAGTGTTAATTAAATAGTAATCAAATGGCTAATGGGCCCTAAATTGTTTAATTAAAAGCTTAAAAGAGTTTTATGCCCAACGAGCTTAAAAGTTGGCCCATTAAATCCAAATACAATCTCGAAAAATATGTCGTGTTGAAATGATTTTGAAAATATTAACTGAACCATTAAAAAGTCTCCCGATTCGATAAAATTTGAGTACCATTAAAAATTAAAATCCTGCGGGTAAAAATACCCAAAATTTCTCATTTTCAAACAATACACTTAAAAATGATTTAAATTAATTTACAAAAATAAATCGTGAAATAAAATAGTTTTTCCTGAAAATTCTCCGGTCTCCGATCCTCGTTCGAACGTGAAATGCATCTAGAAATCCTAATGCATGAATTTCATGAATTAATCTTATCATGCATGAATTATGTATAAAATACATAAAAATAATTAAACACAAATTAATGAAATAAACATGCATTTTATGCTTTAAAAGAATTTAATAAAATACAAATAAATTTAATAATTTGCATCATGAGGTTCACATGGACTTTTCGGTTTTCGGGACGTTACACCAAGGGGCAATGAGATTGTCTTCTCTGGAACTTATGTCTGAATCACTTGAATTCCATGTTTACACTTGTGTGTCTGCAAATGACAGATTTTTTTTTCATCCAAGACAGTGATTTGGTGGTAATGTACTGGTCACACAAAGTATTAATGCATAAAATGGTGCAGGGCAAATATTGCTCAGTAGTATAGCATTTTGAGCTTAGTAGATATTTTTGTGTTTCATGAAGTATGTTGGCTGGCTGTTGATTCTCTTTCTAGGGAGGAGGCAAGAGAAGTATGCAAAAAAGATTCAGAACAAAGGAACCCATCAGCTTTTAAAGACTTGCCTAAAGTTATTTTGAGGTACTGAAAGCTATTTTTTTTAGTCAATTGCCTCCTACAAAATTGGATTGCCAGGTTGATAACCTGTTTCTACTTCCCTCCCCACAATTAAGATCACTACCGAGTACCGAATGATATCATTACCGTCAATCCATAAGCTATATTGCAAAAACGAAGTGGACTACAAATTTTCCTTGACAATCAGAAATAATTTGCTTTAGTCTGCCTGTCCTCACAGCTCTTTCATTTGTCTCTTCACCACCCATACTTTACCCCCTTTAAGTTATCAATACTTCACTTGTTGATTGAATATGGTGATATTTGGCGTCTTGTCATAATATCTTATTTTTCTTATTGAATTTAGTTTTCAATTTCTACTTCTTTGGTATTCCCTGCTATTGTTCGAGTTTTCTCTTCAAAAACTTTTTTGGATTTGTTGTTCACAAATATATACCAATTGGGAATATCAATCGCATGCTATGTGAGTTAATTATAATTCCATTTATGCGTGCATGATAAATATTTATGGCCGTGTGTCTTTTTTGTCTTGTCTGGACTTTCTACTGGGCTTCTATTTTTTCCCAGAGATCAATACTATCCCGTCATTGTGAGTGCTGTATCTTTGTATAAATTTTATGGGAATTAGGGGATGATACTTTTCTCCATCATGCCACTTGACGAACTTTGGTTCAAGAAATCGAATTGATGCACAAGTGCTAGAGAATTTAAACCCAACTGACGTTTTTTGTATCATAAACTACTATATATCATATTCCCTAAAGGGTCTTGCTTGTTGGCAATCGTTGCTGCATTTTCCTAAAATTTAATCCTTTTTCTATGTTGTATCTTTCTACTTTGATATTGGCTATCTAGTTTTATTCCAAATGACTTTTCTGTTTCTTGTAGAACATAACTTTATCGAATCAAATAGTTGGTTATTTGTCCGCCGTTCACAAATCCTTTTCCTTTTGATGAGTTTTGCTTTGGTTGATTTCCAAATTTCTTTTCAGTCTCTCCTTGGCTTTAG
The DNA here is from genome assembly GCF_022965805.1 of Primulina eburnea. Classification (NCBI taxonomy): domain Eukaryota; kingdom Viridiplantae; phylum Streptophyta; class Magnoliopsida; order Lamiales; family Gesneriaceae; genus Primulina; species Primulina eburnea. Next base: position 11,980,433 of record NC_133110.1, read on the forward strand.
GCCTTCATATTACTTTTGTTTCTCTTCTACATCGAGGAAGTTAGACTAGAATTTGTGGTTGAGGAGTTTAGTTTAATCGTGTATAGAAACACGGTCAACATGCAGGAAGACAGATTCTTCGTATCGAGAGCTAGAGGCTAGAAAAAAACGGTTAAAAGATCTAGAGAAAATATACACGGATATGTCTATGCAGAAAGAGTTAAAGGTATCAATATTTCAGAGAGTACGTTATACGCTTCATTTTTTCCTTGTTTCGCTGTAGGGTAATCATTTTGATGCATCATTGGTGCAGAAAAGGGGTAAGAAACGCAAACTGCGCGAAGATGAAATGGTTAGTCCCACTTCAAGACCCGTGTATAAATGGCGACAGGAAAGGAAACGTTGAATAGAATAATTCTATAACGAAGATTTCTTGAATGAGAACCTGAGGAGGGGACGTGCAACAATATCTTGTAGTCATCTGGGAAGCACAATTTTCGTAACTGTGTTGAAACTGCGTGATTTTTAATCGGAACAACCGTAAACGTTGAAACATAATTTTTCTGTGACTGATGTTGGAAACAAAAGTATACTTCGATATTTTCATAACCGGATCACCTTCATAACCGGACCGGTGATCGAATCGAAAAACACATGTTGAATTTATGGTGTGACTGAAAATTGTTATATTATATAAAATAATAATATAATATTATAAATAATAAAAAAGATATAGTTACTGATATAGTGATATTTCATGCTTTTAAGTTCCCAAAAATACTCTGCCATTATAGCAGTCAGATCCATCAAATTTCACTGCGAAGAACTACAATAATGTGTGTAAAGTTTATAGCTTATATTTTCATTGTCGAAATTCTTTTCCATAAAAATATAATAGAAAAAAGTGGGAAAATTGAGTGTTGTTTTGAATGTTTTATATATATATATATATATATATATATATATATATATATATATATTAGAAAACTAACATTAAAAAATATGTTCTATTTAGATATATGTGTAATAAAAGAGTTACTTTGGAGAGAGTTCAAACAAGTTTTATGGTTTATGCATAAGTTTTTAGGTTTGCTATCTTTTGCTATGACAAGCCAAACTTGGGCCGCCACACATCGATTTGGTATTTAAAGAATTCGGTGGTGAACCCAAGTTGGTGATTTATTGTTAAATTTGATCGTGAATTATTTAGTTCTGGCCATATTGATAAGTTGTTTTTGATACTGGGTGAGAAAATTGAAGATAAGGTATTTCTAGATTTGATAAAAAGGTTGTTTGAATGTAAGATAGTCAACATTGAATTGGGTGTGGTTTGTTTAGGCAGGGGTATGCCTCAAGAGTCTGCCTTGAGTTCGATGTCGATCAATTTTTACTTTAATGGGTTTGATAAGGAAATTCAAGAATTACTATTAAAGACAAATTAAGAAATTCCTAAGTTCGTGAAAAATGATCTTTTATCGGCTGAAAGAGATTCAGACCATGTTTTTTCATAAGCCATTGAAGATTTATGTTGTCCGATTATTGGATGAGATATTGATTGTTACTTCAGGAACAAAGATTGATGGCTTTAGAATTGAAGAATAGAGTAGTGAAGTTATTAGAACGTGATTTGGATTTGAGAGTGGATAAACTTGCAACTGTCATTCCTAGCGCGGTTCACTACAACAAAACGGAAGGCGTAGCGACGGTTTTAATAAAATCGTTGCTATTATAGCGACGGTTTTTCCTAAACCGTCGCTATATAGCGACGGATTTTATTAAAACCACCACCTATTAAATTTAGCGACAATTTACTAACACCCGACCTGTCGCTATAATAGCGATATCAACCGTCACTAATATTGCGATAATTCCACAAACCGTACTACCGTCGTTATGTTAGCGACCGTTTTTAATCAACCGTCGCTTAATTTTAAAGACGATGGGTTTTATCAAAACAGTCGCTATAGAGCGACAATTTAAATAAACCGTCGCTTAATTTGATAAGCAACGGTTTTCGTAAAACCGTCGCTATGATAACCGTCGCAATAATAGCGACGGTTATGCATCAACCGTCGTCCATCTAGATCCGCGATGGTTATAAACAAACCGTCGCCGATCTAGTTCGGCGACGGTATATGCCAAACCGTCGCTATTATACTGACGGTTTACGAAAAAACCGTCGCTATATAGCGACCGTTTGGGCAAAAACCGTCGCTAGGATTCTATATATACCGAGGTTCGCGAACATTACCTTGAACGATTTTTCATCTATCTCAGGTAGTAGCGAAACTCTATCAAATTTTTCGAAGTTTCGATTTTTTTATTTTTTACTAACATTTTTTCCTATTTATTTCGTAGATTTCCTCGTCGGTGCTATCTTCCAGCATTACGTGAAGCTGCATATCTTCGCGCAAATCAGGTTTTAAAGTTTTTTTTTTTACAGAAAATTTAATACATAATTTTAAATTTTGCGTAGTAGTTATTTTTTATGGATTTTATTGATAAACACCGTCGCTTCTTAAACGATGGTTTTTTTTAAAAACCATCGATAAATATAGCAACGGATTGTAAGAAACCGTCGCTAATATTAACGACGGTTTTGTATAAACCGTCGCTTAATATTAACGACGGTTTCTTAAAACCGCCGCAACAATAGCGACGGTCTTCTTCCAAAGAATCGTCTCTATAAGCGACGGGAGTTGAAAAACCGTCGCTTCTAGAATGCGACGCAGCCTCCGTGACGGATCGCGAAACCGTCGTTAAAACCGTCGCCTTACCCTTTTCATTATCTAAATAATAATTCCAAACTATAACAAAAGAATCATTAATATTTTCAATATCAATCTTCATAGTTTAATCTAAAAATTAATGAAACTCTAATCAAATAATTGCATGCACAATGATATTAGTATTATTAAACATTAAGAGACCTGAAGTAATTAAATTTAATGTCATTATCTAATTTTTATGTAACAAAAATCAGCTCAAACAAATGATAAAATATTTTATTTTGTTTAATAAAAAATATCGCCAAAGCCTATTTTTATAAATTTTGTGGTTCGCTTATAATTATAATATGCTAATAAATATTTCTTTATGTTTATAAACCAAATTAATCTTTTAAAATATGATATCATCTCTAACAATTTCATAAATTTAAAATAATAAAATACTATCATATTTAAGTAATTATTCTAGTTAATTATAAGAAAATCATATAAAAATTATTTCTAAATTTTTTAATATAATATCAAGATTTTGTTTTTTTATTTATGTGATATCATAATTTTGTGTGTTGTGTGTGTATTTGTATACTCAATCAGGAGTAGGTCTCTTGTGAGACGGTCTCACGAATCTTTATCTGTGAGACGGGTCAACCGTGCCGATATTAACAATAAAAAATAATACTCTTAGCATAAAAAGTAATATTTTTCATGGAAGATCCAAATAAGAGATCTATCTCACAAAATACGATTCGTGATATCATCTCACATAAGTTTTTGCACTCAATCCGGAAGCCAATTTGCATGATTGAATTTTAGTTAATTTAGAATAATTTGTTTTCCACAATATAAAATACTTTTCATCAAATCAAGATTCTCTGCATTGGTGTCTCCTTTAAACCCTAAGCCTTCACCGCTTTCCGCAGGCGAGTCTTCCATGCTTAATAATTATTTTGAATTTGGTGTAAATACGAAAGAAATCCGTTGTTTTTTTCTGTACCGATAATCTTCGCTGTTTCACGGTTAAAATATTTCAACTCAAGATTTTTGTTAGCCCTTTATGTTTTCTGTAGTGGTTTTTGCCTTTATGAAGTGCGTAAATTGATTTTAAAGTTCTGTGAATTTTTTTTGCTAGCATAAGATGTCGTCTGTAAGGAATTCTATTCCAAGAAAAGCTCAAAAGGAGCACGCTCAGCCGTAAGTGTGATTAATTTTTGGGGCCATTAATTTCTTTATTGCCCGTTTTGAAATATTTTGACGTATATTTCCGGTTCACTCAATTGATGATTTGTTGGGTGTACCAGGCATTTGAGAAGGAAATTTGGGCTGCTCGAAAAACATAAAGATTATGTCATTCGTGCACGAGCCTATCACCAAAAGGAGCAGAATTTACTGGTAATTTCTACTACCCTGCGTCTTGTTGGTTTTGGTAGCATTTTATGAACGAAATTTGGCGAGTTCTTATTTTATGGTAAGTCGCTTCTGCGTGTTTGTAAATGTCTGAAAATTCGTGCTTTAAATAAAATGCTGAAATGTAAAACTTACAGACCGAAGACGTGGATTCGTGAGCTTCTCGCAGTCAGTAGTAGTGAAACCCTATACAGAACCACCGCTCTGATACCAACTGTGAAGGCCCGAAAAGACTTGCTTGAAAATTTGCGGAAATTTAAAAATTTTCTTTTTAAGCCCTCTTCAACTGTTCAGTCCATTACATTGCCCAGTCTCGGAATCCCTCTCATTCCCGTGTGGGTCGGTTCATTCATGTTCCCTTCACCTAGAAGCCTGCCAGGAGCCGCTCATTGTCCGTGCAACTGATGGCACCGGCGTTCACCCCCCGCCCTCTTCGGCCCCGGGCCTCACATGCCCACCAGCTTCCGCTTGGTTCGTCCCCGAACCACACCGTACTAAGAGAGGTCGGCTCTGATACCACTTGTAACGCCACAGATTCGACGACTGTCCTCACTGTATCAAGACGGGTCTTTCCAGCGTGCTTATGTCCTCACTCACACGCACCCTGGAAAACTTCCCAGGAGGTCACCCATCCCAAAATTGCCCCAAGTCAAGCACGCTTAACTTTGGAGTTCTTATGTGATGAGCTACCGAAAAGAAGATGCACCTTCGTTATATGAGTAGTACCAATCAAATCTTTTTAAAAGAACTTAAATGGCCTTTCTCATAAAATCAATCGATGAATCAAGTTCAATGTTTAAAAATATAGCAGCGGAATAAAATAATTGTTTTCCAACAACAACAATTTAAAAATGTTTGACGACTGAATAAAATTAGTTTGCGGAATAAAATAAACACTGCTGTACTGAGGTCCTCGGGTGCCACTACTGCCGACCCAAGCTAGCTCACTGGTCCCCGCCCTCGGCCCTGGCCTCATCAGTACCTACAACAATCAAGTCTAGTGAGTCTAAAGACTCAGCATGCATATATCGCAGGTAACGAGTAAAATTTGAAGTAAAATATGCATGGGATAAAATATCATGCCATGAGACATGCTGAAAATAATCTGTACTGAGCAATTATAATACGTGCATGCTGAACTGATAATCACAGTAAAAATAATTGCTCCTTGGAGCCTGTACTGAAATAACTGATAAAACTTTTCTGTTGAGATTATGTTTTACGCCTGTGGCCACTGCACTAAGCTGAACTGATCGGTAACTGACTACCGGGGAGCCTGAAACTGAGCTGGTGGTCACTGAAGACCCGATGGTACCAACCTGAACTGAGCGGTCACTGAAGACCCGATGGTACCAACCTGAACTGAGCGGTCACTGGCGACCGTATAAATAATGCTCCCACATAGTGAATGAACCACAAGCCATATCGCATAAATCTCAAAATAATCATTTTCTGTTTTCATGCACGTAAAATAATTAACTGACGATAATGAAAATATCCTGAAATTTTACCAACTGGAATGGATCGTCCCCAGGCTCGCTGCGACCTAAATATGCCATAAAATATGCAATGGATTTTCTTTGGCAAATTGATGAAATTAAATTTCTAAAATGCGACAAATACTTCTAACGACCTCGTATTTAATCATGACTTTAAACCAACCCGAACCAACACTGAACCAACGTGACGTCATGATTAAAATACGCTTAAAATTATGAATTTATGCTCCTAAAATTATGAGGGTCGAAATCTAGGTGAAATGGAGGCCAAAACATGAAACACTCTATCGAGAGTCAATTTGGCACATCGCACCGTAAATTCTCGAACGACCTCAAAAATGATCCGAATCACGAACGGTCAAAAACATGACCTTCCTAACTCAATGGGGCACTGTCCAGTCCAAGGCCATAGGCTAAAAGCCAACCAAGAACTCAGAAGAGCCCTCGCACCGGCACAGCAACCTGCTGTCAAAAAAAATCCAGCAGCTGTGTAGTGCGTAGTGTCTTGCTTTGATCGATGTCTTGCGTCGTTCCAGTGGCCATCAATTTACCGTGGCACGACCTAGACATCTTGGGGTGTGGTATGGACCGTGGCTAAGGGCATAAGGCCGAACCAGATCCACACCAAGCCACAAAAACGAAATGCAAACCTGCTGTCAAAAATGAAGGGGCCGAGAGGACACTTGTGTTGCTTCTGTCCAAACGACTTGGGACATGGCTCAAGCCACTTATGGCCGACTTGACCACGTCCTATGCTTGCTAGGGAAGGGTCCTAGCCATGGCTACTGGCCCTAGGCCAGCCATGACTCGAAATCTAACCCAAACAAGCCAAGACACACCAGCTGTCAAAAACCGAAGGGGCGAGAAGGGGAGGGGCTGTTTTGTTGTTTTGATTTAAAAACCGAGGAGCCATGGACCGAGCCACCAAAAGGGCGACTTAGTCACGTCTTAGACATGCTAGGGAAGTGATCTAACCATGGCTATAAGCCCCTGGGGCAGCCAAGATCAGATCTCTTCCCATGACAACAAAACTGAAATTTGAAGCACAAAAATGACAGCAAAGGGGAGTTGCTGTCATCTCAATTTCTCTCATGCATGGGGGCTGATTTTAATGGACCAAAGTGGTCCTAATCCATCCTAGTACATGCCTAGATGTCGCCTTGGGAGCCTGGAGTCGAGCCATCCACCTGAAACATCACAACAAGTGAAACCGTAAAGCTGCTCAAGAACTCAAAAAAAAAATCTGCATGTGTTTCCTTAAAAATTCTGTGCTGTATTTCGTTTTTGGCATGGAAGGGTGGTCATGAATCATGAAAATAATGTTAATATGACTTGATTGAGGTTTAGAAAAACATATGTACATGCCTTGGTTTCGTTTTAATGAACAACGAAATGAAGAGACGACGACGCGGCACGGAGACGGAGTGGCTTCTCTTGGTTCCCTTGGCTCTCGATTTTCTCCCTATTGTTCTAGCTATTCCTCACGGTTCTAGATCTGAAAATGGGCTGCTGTTTTCGTGCAAGGGAGAGGGGAGAAGGTGTTCTAGATATTGAGGGGGGGAGATCCACAATACAAGGGATAAAAGGGGTGGCCAAGTCTTCTCAAAATTCAAATTACTACTTATCTCAACTTAATTTAAATAATTCTTCAAACTCCATTTCAACTTAAATTAATTTACTATCTATCCAAATAAAGTTCTGGATATATTTTCTGAAGTCTTAACTTTATTTCTAAACTCCAACTCCGGTCCGGTCTCACTGAAATAACTGAAATGCTAAAATTCAAACTACTGAACTAAAATAATTAACTTCAAAGAAATGCATTAAAATAAACATGCACTGAAGTCAATTAAATTTTTAAAATAATAGAATTATGCATGGCTTGTACGCAGTCTAAATTCCGGGTTCTACAGTGTTTATAACAGAAACTTAAGGAAAAAGCAGCATTGAGGAACCCAGATGAATTTTACTTCAAGATGATTAAAACAAAAACTGTTGGCGGAGTCCATAAACCTGAGTAAGCTGGAAAATTTTATTTTTATGAGGTTATCTGTTCTCTCTTGAGGATATTTATTTGAGTGTAATTTGAATATTAGCTGTTGAATGTGGATTTTGTAAAGGATCCAGGCTAATAAGTACACTAACGAAGAGCTGATGTTGATGAAGACCCAAGACATTGGATATATTTTGCAGAAGCTTCAAACTGAAAAAAGGTTTTATTTTAGAGTTTCTGGTTTTTTGGGTCTCGGATTCTCGAGATAGCTGTCATGCAGGTTTTTTATTCTGAAATTTAACTTTTTGGATGCAGAAAATTGAAAGACTTAGTGGTATGCTGCATTCTCTTGACAATCAGTCATCATCCAAACATGTTTATTATGCCGGCAACAGGTGAGTGATCAAGCCCTTTTTCTGCTGATTCATGATAGTTTTCATACCCATTTTTTAGAGTAGTCAATTTCATGTTATAACAGTTATGTCACTACCAAAGTTTATTCTTTTCTCATTATTAGATATGCTCGCTTCTGATAGCTCAATTAATTTATTTCTTCAAAGTCAATTTATTCCCTTATGCTTTAGAAAGAACGTCTAATATGTAATCTAGGCAATTAATATAAAACTATCCTTAGGCCAATTTCAAAAGTTCAATGACCAAGGGGCAATGAGACTGTCTTCTCTGGAACTTCTGTTTGAATCACTTGAATTCCATGTTTACACTTGTGTGTCTGCAAATGACAGATTTTTTTTTTCATCCAAGACAGTGATTTTGTGGTAATGTACTGGTCACACAAAGTATTAATGCATAAAATGGTGCATGGCAAATATTGCTCAGTAGTATAGCATTTTGAGCTTAGTAGATATTTTTGTGTTTCATGAAGTATGTTGGCTGGCTGTTGATTCTCTTTCTAGGGAGGAGGCAAGAGAAGTACGCAAAAAATCTTCAGAACAAGTGAACCCATCAGCTTTTAAAGACTTGCCTAAAGTTATTTGGAGGTACTGAAAGCTATTTTTTTTTGTCAATTGCCTCCTACGAAATTGGATTGCCAGGTTGATAACCTGTTTCTACTTGCCTCCCCACAATTAAGATCCCTACCGAGTACCGAATGATAACATTACCGTCAATCCATAAGCTATATTGCAAAAACGAAGTGGACTACAAATTTTCCTTGACAATCAGAAATAATTTGCTTTAGTCTGCCTGTCCTCACAGCTCTTTCATTTGTCTCTTCACCACCCGTACTTTACCCCCTTTAAGTTATCAATACCTCACTTGTTGATTGAATATGGTGATATTTGGCGCCTTGTCATAATATCTTATTTTTCTTATTGAATTTAGTTTTCAATTTCTACTTCTTTGGTATTCCCTGCTATTGTTCGAGTTTTCTCTTCAAAAACTTTTTTAGATTTGTTGTTCACAAATATATACCAATTGGGAATATCAATCGCATGCTATGTGAGTTAATTATAATTCCATTTATGCGTGCATGATAAATATTTATGGTCGTGTGTCCTTTTTGTCTTGTCTGGACTTTCTACTGGGCTTCTATTTCTTCCCAGAGATCAATACTATCCCGTCATTGTGAGTGCTGTATCTTTGTATAAATTTTATGGGAATTAGGGGATGATACTTTTCTCCATCATTTATCCTTGCCACTTGACAAACTTTGGTTCAAGAAATCGAATTGATGCACAAGTGCAAGAGAATTTAAACCCAACTGACGTTTCTTGTATCATGAACTACTATCTATCATATTCCCTAAAGGGTCTTGCTTGTTGGCAATCGTTGCTGCATTTTTCCTAAAATTTAATCCTTTTTCTATGATGTATCTTTCTACTTTGATTTTGGGTATTTAGTTTTATTCCAAATGACTTTTCTGTTTCTTGTAGAACATAACTTTATCGAATCAAATGGTTGGTTATCTGTCCGCCGTGCACAAATCCTTTTCCTTTTGATGAGTTTTGCTTTGGTTGATTTTCAAATTTCTTTTCAGTCTCTCCTTGGCTTTAGGCCTTCATATTACTTTTGTTTCTCTTCTATATCGAGGAAGTTAGACTAGAATTTGTGGTTGAGGAGTTTAGTTTAATCGTGTATTGAAACACGGTCAACATGCAGGAAGACGGATTCTTCATATCGAGAGCTAGAGGCTAAAAAAAACGGTTAAAAGATCTAGAGAAAATATACACGGATATGTCTATGCAGAAAGAGTTATAGGTATCAATATTTCAGAGAGGACGTTACACACTTCATTTTTTCCTTGTTTCGCTGTAGGGTAATCATTTTGATGCATCATTGATGCAGAAAAGGGGTAAGAAACGCAAACTGCGTGAAGATGAAATGGTTAGTACCACTTCAAGACCCGTGTATAAATGGCGACATGAAAGGAAACGTTGAATTGAATACTTATATAACGAAGATTTCTTGAATGAGAACCTGAGGATGGGACGTGCAACAATATCCTGTAGTCATCTGGGAAGCACAATTTTTGTAACTGTGTGGAAACTGCGTGATTTTTTAATCGGAACAACTGTAAACGTTGAAACATAATTTTTTTGTGACTGATGTTGGAAACAAAAGTATACTTCAATGTTTTCATAACCGGATCACCTTCATAACCGGACCGGTGATCGAATCGAAAAACACATGTTGAATTTATGGTGTGACTGAAAATTGTTATATTATATAAAATAATAATATAATATTATAAATAATGAAAAAGTTATAGTTACCGATATAGTGATATTTCATGCTTTTAAGTTCCCAAAAATACTCTGCCATTAGAGCAGTCAGATCCATCAAATTTCACTGCGAAGAACTACAATAATGTGTGTAAAGTTTATAGCTTATAATTTCATTGTCGAAATTCTTTTCCATAAAAATATAATAGAAAAAAGTGGGAAAATAGAGTGTTGTTTTGAATGTTATATATATATATATATATATATATATATATATAGAAAACTAACATTTAAAAATATGTTCTATTTAGATATATGTGTAATAAAAGAGTTACTTTGGAGAGAGTTCAAACAAGTTTTATGGTTTATGCATAAGTTTTTAGGTTTGCTACCTTTTGCTATGACAAGCGAGCAAACTTGGGCCGCCACACATCGATTTGGTATTTAAACAATTCGGTGGTGAAGCCAAGTGGGTGATTTATTGTTAAATTTGATCGTGAATTATTTAGTTCTGACCATATTGATAAGTTGTTTTTGATACTGGGCGAGAAAATTTAAGATAAGGCATTTCTAGATTTGATAAAAAGGTTGTTTGAATGTAAGATAGTCAACATTGAATTGGGTGGGGTTTGTTTAGGCAGGGGTCTGCCTCAAGAATCTGCCTTGAGTTCGATGTTGATCAATGTTTACTTTAATGAGTTTGATAAAGAAGTTCAAGAATTACTATTAAACACGAATAAAGAGATTCTTAAGTTCGTGGAAAATGATATTGTATCGGTTGAAAGAGATTCAGACCATGTTTTTTTATAAGCCATTGAAGATTTATGATGTCCGATTATTGGATGAGATATTGATTGTTACTTCAGGAACAAAGATTGATGGCTTTAGAATTGAAGAATAGAGTAGTGAAGTTATTAGAACGTGATTTGGATTTGAGAGTGGATAAACTTACAACTGTCATTCATAGCGCGGTTCACTACAATTCACTAACACCCGTCGCTATAATAGCGACGGGTTTATGAAAACCGTCGCTATATTAGCGACGGTTTTTCATCAACCGTCGCTAATATTGCGACAATTCCACAAACCGTCGCCCATGTGCGACGGTCTTGTATTCTACCGTCGCTATGTTAGCGACCGTTTTCAATCAACCGTCGCTTAATTTTAAGACGACGGGTTTTATCAAAACAGTCGCTATAGAGCGATAGTTTACATAAACCGTCGCTTAATTTGATAAGCAACGGTTTTCATAAACCGTCGCTATATAGCAACGGTTCAAGCTAACCGTCGCAATAATAGCGACGGTTATGCATCAACATTGGAACTTTGCTGAAATTTGCCGTGTCTGTTAAATATTTTTCAGAACAAGAATAACTCTGCTCTGATACCACTTGTGGAGGATCGGGTTGAATTTAGAAGGGGGGGTTGAATAAACTCAACGACAAACTTAATAAATTCTTCTTTTGATGTGCTAAAATCATGTTAGAGATATTAGCAATTCTTGTTCAAGTTCAAAGACCAGCATATCTCAAGATAATGTGCGAAAAACGATCTGTTGGTTAGTGGGTGAAAAATGATAAAGCAGAAAAGCAGTAGATAGCACGAGGTTTGTTTCTGGAAGTTCGAAGATGAATCTTCTACGTCTCCCCTTCTTCTGTTTCCAAAAGGTTTCACTAAAAGACTTTGGTGAATACAGTACAGCAGTTGTACACACCCACTTCAACAGGACTTACCCTTCGCCTATTGAAACTTTTAGCTTTACAACTCAACTTCTTGAATGATCTTAAGTTCTGGAAAAGACTCTTTTCCAGTTACAAATTCTTCTATCAATGAGTTGGTGAAATGAATAGATTAAGAAGATATAACTGAGAATAACTAGCACAATATGATCTTGATGATCAAAAGTATGCAATGAAGCGTGTGCTGCTTTTTCAGTGTTGAGCTTTTTAGATAACTGAAAGTTCTAACAATGCTCGAATGATATTATTGATTCAGATTTTTTGTTTCAACACCGATACACTTGACAAAATACTTCATCTCCATATATAGGCTCCATTTAACGTTTCAAAATCTGAACGGCTCTTTAACTTTTCAGTGGTTCAGCTTTATTGCTTAAAATGGACCCTGCAAAATACATTAAAAATAATCAGTCTCAATTCATACAAAAAATGGTAAACCGTCTTAGATGTTCTCGTATAACATTTAATGGCATTTAATGAAGCAATAAATGCTAGTATCACGTTAATAGATCAACGGTAATATTTAGAGACTTTGAGATACGCAAGATTCTGTTAGTGTATATTTCGAATTTTGTATCCTTCTAGTTTTGGTTTTAGCTAAGAAATTATGTGTTTAAGCAGTACTTGATAAGTGATGCTACTGTTTTTAGCGCGATCTAAGTGCTTCTGGTTTACATCTACTGGTTTTGTACTAACCCAACATCTACTGGTTTTTCCTTAGCATCTCCACAATAAATTTAATTCTAACAATTCCCCCCTTTGTGGTGATGCCAAAACCTAGATGTTCTGTGTTAGTAAAGTAGAGAAAAGAACGGATTAGATAAACAAAACAATTGATATCCAGAGAAAATCACGTAAAACATAAATTAGTTAATTAGGACACAAAGAGAACTAATTTGTTCCAATATCTCTGAAGGTAGCTTCATCTGGATTTTGATTCCTTCCAGTTGAATGAGATCTGCTGCTACTTGCTCCAGTTCTATCTTCTTCCTCCTTTTTGGCCCATCAGGAATGACCCTAGCAAGTAGTTCATCCATTCGCCCAGATAAGTTGTGAATGCCATTTGTCAGCATCTCCTAGATATGGAGCCTGATTAGAAACTCGATCATTTATAGCAGTGAGAGTTTGAGATTGAGAATCAATCTTGGCATCCATCAGGTCCATGGTAGTGGAGATTGATCGAAACATATCATCATGCTCGGTGATCCAGGTAAGTATGTGCGATTGAGCAAGCGTGATTTGACCGGAATTTCTTGAGATAGCCTGTCGAAAAACAATGATCTCAGCATACATTTTATGCATCGATTCCTGCCGTGTTCTGTATTTCTTTAGACATACGGTCTCGGAAGAACTGAGCGTCATGAATTTCTGCGGCATTTTCATAAGATATCCGCTTGACTAAGTCTGAAAGATTTACAAGATCCTTTTGTAGAGCATCAATTTGGAATTCTAGATCAAATGGTTCCACAACTGGGGAAGGAGTTCTTGCTTGCAATCGTTGTTTAATTTCCTCAATTCTGGCAATGCGCTCAGGAGACTGCAAAGAAGGAATAGAAGAATGTGCAGCTTCTGCTTGAGTCGTAACAGCTGGTTCTGGTTCAGCAGAAGGTCCTTCTGAAGCAGTAGACTGTTCTGTTGGCCTTTCTTTTGTTTGCTGCAAGTCAGCAGCAGGTTCGGATATAGCTTGTGGCTCAACAACAGAGGGTGAAGTATGCAACAAAGTTGCCATGTCAGCTTGATGAGCTTCTGAAAAATGCTCAAGTGCTGGAAGAGATGAGGAAGCAGTAGCCATAACGGTAGCATTGGCAGCAGCAGTTGCAGATTCTGGAGAAAGATCAGTAGAAGTAGGAATAACTTGACGCAAGTCAACTTGTGCTTTTGGGTCGGCACAATCGATTCAATTACCTCATCAACAGAGGCCAGATCATGAACAGAGATCAGAGATGATGATTGAGTAGGAACTTCTACAGGTGCAGGAGTACTAGAGACATTGACTTCAGAAGAAGCTTTGGTCGGTTCCTCAACTGTCTGACTCTTCAAAATGGTGGGGACAGAAGTGATACTGAACTTTGGAGGCCGAGAAAAGGCCTTTTCCTTATTAGCAATTTGTTCAGATAGAATTGTCAGCTGCTCCGACAAAATTTGAATGAAATTCTGGTCATGAAAAGCAGTAGGACTAGAAGAGTCAAAATTTGACTTTAAAGTTTTCAGAACAGTGTCCATCTTCTGCAGTTTGAATTTTTCCAGAATGTAATTTCGACGATTTATAGCTTCTAACACATTTCGTGTCCCGGCAGCATCAAAAACCTTTTTCTCATTTTCGACTGTTTGAGCATAAACACCAGTAGTTTTCAAAAAGGTTATTGGATGGTAGACTCGTACCTTAAGCCAATCGTCAAAGAATTTCATATCTTCTCTGGTTGAGATCTCAATTTCTTCCAGATGAAGATCAATTGCTGTTTGGATTGAGGAGGGAGCCACCGGTGATTCAGACAACTCAGTAATCTTACCTTTCCCTTTTTCAGAAGAGGCAGAGACTACTGGTTTAAAAGCAGAAGAACCAGTAGCTGATTCTCGAATGACCACACCAGAAGTTGGTCTGAAGCTTTGAGCAGGTGAAGGCCCTGATTCAATTAGTTTGGCTTTGGTGGATGAGACAACTGTTGGAAAAAGTTGTCGAAGAGGGACATTTTCCAGTTCAGAAAGAGCTGTTGTTTTCTTGGTGCGGATGGTGGTGCGTGGCTTCTTCTTGGATGAAGTGGGAGGCAGTGAAGCTTGCTGAGTGGGTGCTGCTGATTCTCCAGATTCCGTTTTGTCAGAATCAGACAAAACCACAACTCGTTTTCGTTTAATTTTCTTTTGTCCCTCAGCCTGAGATTCTCCAATCTCCTTCTTAATGGCCACAAACTCACCAACGGTTGGCTTTGGCCTTAAAGCAAGCACGCTATCAGCATCAGTCATGGTCACCGAAGAGCCATCCTCTTCTGCTGTTCCAGGAAAACCAGCATCTTTCAACATTGTACTGATTTGTACAGCAAATCCAGTACTTTTCCTGAGAATCATATCCTTCATAATACGAAACAGAAAACGACCCCAATCTACTTTCTTTTCAGAAGTGATGGCCACGATCACTTGAACCTTTTCTTTTGTTAGTTTGTCAAAGGTTCCATCCTTAACTAACAAGTCTTTTGCTACTATAACAGCGAGTACCTGGTACTCAATTTTCAGTAGCTTCTTGAAGCATGAGGGTGAAAGTTCTTCTCCTGTGGCTGAAAAATTTGTCAAGGCGATGGACATGTCTTCCTTTGATATGTCCGAGAGCTCGGAAAGTACAGAAATCGGTAGGAAGAAAGTGGAACCGAGAAGTGCAGCATCAATAGAGATTGATGCATCTCCCTGTGTATAGGTAATCTTTCCTTCCACAACTTCTGCTTTAGCATAGAAATCTAGAAGAGCAGACTTGTAGATAACAGCAGGCGATTCCAAGAATTTTCGAAGCCCAGACTTTTCCAATGATTTGAACATCTTGACAAGATTATCATCCTTAATAGTTAAAACATATGCAAAATTCACCTGATAAGCAATCAAAGTATAAGCTGCGGTCATTTCTAAGTTTGAGAGAGAAAAGAGGTATATTAGCAGTAGATGTGAGAAAGCAGTAGAGGCAAGGAAATAATCTGAGTCGTAAAGCGTAATGAAGACGAAAAATGATCAGTTAACAAATGATATGTACAGCCGTTAGTAAACATAGGGACACGTGTCGATATGTTAGTAGAGATAGAGGCAAATGTGTCAGTTACTCTACTCATTTCAAAATATTTTAAAAAAATTGGCTGGCTGTCCGAGGCGGTTTCTAAATGAAAAACAGAAGCTGATTTGTCGTTTTATGATAACATTTATTGGAATGTGGATAAGGTGCTGAAACAAATGGAGCACTTCAACAACTTCTGATAGATATATTGTTTTATCGAAAAGACAAATCAGTTTCTAATATAAATGTCATAAATATGTTCCCCCTCAATTAATGCAGTAATAATGGATATTAAACACCAGGCGACCCTTGACAATCTTTTCAATCTAAACCGTTGAATTTGAACAGTCGCAATGATCCTTATCTCCTTTGAATATCACTATAAATTCCTGCAAGGAGTAAACAAGGTTAAGTATACATTTAAATAAAACTCGAATGAAAAAAAATAAAAGTAAAATCTGATCCAGAAGCCGAGGCAAGAATGTTCAGAAGACAGCTTGCTGCGAAGAGGATGTTGGAAGAAGTCATTCTGTACATAATGATCCTTGGATCAAACTCCTGGAGTTGTAATATCGACAATCAAAGAGATTGTTTGCTTTCATTAAGATTGAGATGTAGCATCAATCCCTTTCAGAAGCATTCTAATGCAATAAGAGAGTGCTGGTGGATCGATGATGCTGATATCTTCTGTGAGGCATCTGATTATACATTAGTGCTGACAAGACCCAAGCTTGCTAGATTCTTACAAGACCCAAGCTTGCTGGAATCTTTTCGAAGAAGACCCTCCTTTTCTTGATGAAATACTTTGCGACAAATACTACAAGCTGCTGATATTACTGAAGACATAAGCTTAATTAGTCTAGAATTTCAGAAGACGTTTCGATTGTCTTGAAATTTTTTTAACTTCTGCTTTGTTTGATGTACTGGGAAGATTTCTAATAAAATTTCAGTTGAAGTACTTGGTGTTCCTTTATTCCTTTCTGCAAACAACTCAATGTTAAATGAGTAAAATGAATAAATGATAGATAATGAATTAAGTTCAGAAGGAAATATGTCGTCTTATGATAGCTTCTACTGGAAGATGAAAAAAAAAATTCCTTGTTTTGTTAATGAAACAAAATACCTTCTGCATCTGACACAAAATCACAGAGAACCAGAATAAAGTTTTACCTAAATTAGTGCAATTATTTAATGATAATACTTGGTAACTGAACCGATGATAGCTTTATATGGGATGCTTCATATTCTTTACTGTAGGCAAGACTATTTTGAACTTTGGTGCCTGGTTTGTCATCTATAAATATGAATCAAGTGGGTAAACCAGATAGTCATTCTTAAGAGAAATGGCAAGAGGTAATAGTCCTGATTTGGCCGAGGAGTTTATGAAGGAGGCGATTGCTGCAAGGAAACAAGCAATAGAATACAAGGTGCTGATGAAAACACTTGCCACTTGGACTAAGGTCCATGAGCTTCGATCCTCCTTTGAAGCTGGGTTGTTGGCTACTACCAAACAACTGGTAGCAATGGAGAAGTATTATCGACGTCTCCATAGTGCTGATAGAGCAGACGTTTTCTCTGATGATGACGTCTACCTCCTCATGCTCTTAAAGGAGCAGAGGACTCTGAAAAAGATTGCTTTTTCAGAGGAGTTCTTGCGTACCTCCACCGAAGAGCTGACCACTTGGTTGGCATTCTGGAGAGAGTACATTAAGGAAGAAGTTAAGGATGTACGCCCCCGCTTTTATTATTAATAAAACTTCATATTTTGTCTACTGATTGTCTCCTTCGCTCAGTTTTTATTTTCTGCAAACTAAAACTTGAACAACCACAAAAGAAAATTAATCCATACTATATAAATGAGATGAAGACAACAAATAATTAAGTTAAATCTATCAATCCAAGTGTATTTCGAAAATAAGAAAACTTATTCTCTGGCAGAGGTTTAGTAAATATGTCTGCTGCTTGCTGATCAGTAAGAACGTATTCCAGACGAATGTTCTTCTTTTGCACATGATCTCTAATGAAATGATGTCTGATATCAATGTGCTTAGTTCTGGAATGGATTACTGGATTATGCGATATAGCAATTGCACTGGTATTGTCACAAAATATAGGTGATTCAGAAGCTTGAACTCCATAGTCTTTAAGTTGTTGTTGTATCCAAAGTATTTGAGAACAACAGCTTCCAGCAGCAAGATATTCTGCTTCTGCAGTAGACGTGGCTATGGAAGTCTGCTTTTTGCTAAACCAAGAGATCAACCTATCACCAAGAAATTGACAAAAACCACTTGTGCTTTTCTTATCCAGTTTACATCCTGCATAATCAGCATCTGAGTATCCAATAAGATTAAACGACGAATCCTTGGGATACCAGAGGCCTACATTTTGAGTTCCTTTCAAGTACTTTAAAATACGTTTAGCAGCACTATAATGAGATTGTTTGGGGTTAGATTGAAATCTCGCACTAATACAAACAGCAAACATAATATCGGGTCTACTGGCAGTAAGATATAATAATGATCCAATAAGACCACAATACTGAGTTACCTCTACTGGAATTCCCCCTTCATATTTATCAAGTTTGGTAGACGAACTCATAGGAGTGGAAGCAGCAGAGCATGCTTCCATCCCAAACTTTTTCAGTAGTTCTTTTGTATACTTAGCTTGATTTATGAAGATTCCAGTATCAAGTTGCTTGATTTGAAGTCCTAAGAAAAATGTTAATTCTCCCATCATGCTCATCTCGAACTGTTCCTGCATTAACTTAGCAAACTTTGCACATAACTTGGGGTTAGTTGACCCAAATATGATATCATCAACATAAATCTGAACTAATAATATGTGCTTGTTTTTTACTAGGGTAAACAAGGTCTTATCTACGGTACCAACAATGAAATCATGATTAATGAGAAATTGTGAAAGTGTGTCGTACCAAGCCCTAGGTGCTTGTTTCAGACCATACAATGCTTTGTATAATTTAAAAACATGATTTGGTAATAAATGATTAGAAAAACCTGGAGGCTGTTCAACATAGACTTCCTCTTGTAGTAGACCATTAAGAAACGCACTCTTCACATCCATTTGATATACTTTGAAGTTTTTGAAAGCAGCAAAGGCTAAAAATATTCTGATAGCTTCGAGCCTAGCTACTGGTGCAAAGGTTTCATCATAGTCTATTCCTTCTTCTTGTCTGAATCCTGGTGCAACCAGTCTTGCTTTGTTTCTTACAACTGTTCCTTCCTCATTTAGTTTGTTTCTGAATACCCACCGAGTTCCAATGACATCTTGGTGAGAAGGTCTAGGTACTAGAAACCAAACCTTATTCCTCTCAAATTGATTCAGCTCTTCTTGCATAGCTTCTATCCAACTAGGATCCAGAAGAGCTTCTTCAATCTTCTTTGGTTCATCTTGAGAAATAAAAGCAGCATGCATGTATTCATTTATCATCTGTCTTCTGGTCCTTAGTGGAGCTGCTGGATTTCCAATTACCAAAGATGGAGGGTGAGATTTTTTCCAAATAAAATGATTTAGATTATCTTCATACAAAGCAGTAGATTGTTTTGGAGTATCGGCTGCTGGTTCTGAAATGTTAGTTGCTGGTTCTGGAATGTCAGCTGCTGGTTCTGGAATGTGAATGTCTGGTTCTGGATTTTGAATATCCTTGACACTTGCTTCTGCATCATCTTCACTGTCTAATTCCAGATGAACTCTGTCTAACCTTCTACTTAAATTAGATATGTTAGTAATTTCGGAAGCACTGTTGTCTTCATCAAAGACAACATGAATAGATTCTTCAACATTGAGTGTTTTATTATTGAAGATTCTAAAAGCCTTACTAACTGCAAAATATCCAAGAAATAAACCAGTGTCAGATTTTGAATCAAAATGCAGCTAAATAATTTTTGTCATTATTATGCACAAAACATCTACAACCGAAAACATGAAAGTAAGATACGTTCGGTTTACTTCCTTTCCATATTTCATAGGGAGTCTGATCGTTTCTCTTGTTGATCATTGTTCTGTTTTGTCTGTAGCAAGCTGTATTAATAGCTTCTGCCCAGAAGCGCTGAGAGATGTCTGCATCTGCTAGCATTGTTCTAGCAGCTTCTTTAAGTGTTCTGTTTCTCCTCTCAGCTACTCCATTTTGTTGAGGCGTCCTGGAAGCTGAATATTCATGATGAATGCCCTGTTCATCTAGATATATCTCAAGAATCTTGTTAGTAAATTCAGTACCTTGATCACTTCTGATTCTAATGACAGAAAATGATTTTTCATTCTGAATCTTTTTCAGAAGTTTGATCAGGAGGCTACTGGTTTGATCTTTTACAGCAAGAATAATTACCCAAGTAAATCTAGAGAAATCATCAACCACAACAAGGGTGTATTTCATTCTCCCTAAGCTCATAATAGGGATTGGACCAAATAAGTCCATATGTAATAATTCTAAACATCTTGAGGATGATTTGCTGCCTTTATTTTTGAAGCTAGATCTTACTTGCTTACCAAGTTGACATGCAGAACATACATGATTCTTAATAAATTTTATGTCTGGCAATCCATCAACTAAGTTCTGCTTTTTGAGATTGTTAATAGACTTGAAGTTCAGATGATTCAATCTTTTGTGCCACAACCAGTGTTTATCACTTAGAGATGCAACTAAACATGTAGGGGCAATGATATGATCTATGTTCCATGAAATTTTATAGGTGTTGCCTTTTCTTATTCCGGTTAAAACAGTAGAATCATCAGCATTTTTAACTGTGCAAGTGTGCTTCTGGAATGCTATGAAAATCCATTATCACATAATTGACTAATACTGATCAAGTTATAACAAAGATTTTCAACTAAGAGCACATCCTTAATAGTGATGTTACCATGGATAATCTTACCCTTACCAACGGTTTTACCTTTTGAGTTGTCCCCAAAGGTTATCTCTGGTCCGGCACAATTTACTACTTCTGATAGTGGACTCTTCTGTCCAGTCATATGTCTTGAACATCCACTGTCCAAATACCACGTTGAGCTACTGATCTTGGTTTTCTTCACCTGTTCCTGCAAATACAAATTTTAGTATCTGGTACCCAATATATTTGGGTCCAATCCTTATTAGTCCCTTTGGAACCCACATTTGTACAATTTTCGTACTTCGGGTATCCATGGAGGTGTGTGCAACAGAGAGTTTGTTATTTCTAACATTATGCATCTTAGCATGTTGTTCTTCCCTTCTGTTTCTGTTGTCCGGCCTGTATCTCTTCTGAACAGGTCTAGAATTGTAGTACTGGTAGTTTTTAACCTTCATAGGAGGTTGTCTTCCTGAGTTGAATCCTCTTCTGATTCTAGAACTCTGGTCAACTCTTTCTTTAGGTTCAACATAACCCAGACCATAATGCATTCTTTTGTTCATCTGATTTACATTCCTTTCAACTGAGGAAGTATGTACTTCTGGTTTCTGTACCACACTGGATTTCACAAAATGAATGTACTTCCCTTTGCACATATCCAGTTTTGGCTTAGTATTCGTTTCAGAAGTGCCTTCATTATTACAAAATCTGAGACCACTCCTGTCTACAGATTGTTTTTGTAACTCTTGCATCTTTTCCAGTGAAATAGAAGACTTGTTCCAAACATTCACCAGTAGTGATAACTTCTGGTTTTCAGAAAGCATCGTCTGGTAATCTGCTTTTGCTCTTTCATTCTCCGTTTTTAATTTACTCATCTCGACTTGTAAATCATTACAGCTGTCTACTTGCAAGCAAGTTAACTTACTGTTATGATCTTTCAAGTTCTGATTTTCGATCTTAACTTCCTCGAATGATTGAGAAAGTCTAGAATACTCTTCTACCATGTCATGTAATGCTTTGACTAACTCAGTGCGTGTAAATTCATCAAAATCAAAGTCAAATACCTCTCCAGATGTCGAGGTTGAATCAGTATTTACCATCAGACATTTGATCTCATCTTCATCACTTTCACTTGAATGGCTTTCAGAACCAGAAGATTCAGAACTTGAGTCTGCCCATTTGGACTTACTTTCTTCTGCAATCATTGCCTTTCTGTCTCTTCTGGTCTTTTTATCATTGCGTTTGAAACCCTTCTTCCTCTGGTCATCCTTCTTTGGTTTTGGACAATCAGCAATGAAGTGTCCAACTTTTCCACAGTTAAAGCATGCCATATCACTAGGTGATGATTCCTTTTTGAAATTGCGGTTGGGACTTTGAAATGTTTTGTGATTCTTTCTCATGAATCTGGAAAACTTCTTAACAAATAATGACATTGCGTCATTGCATATCTGTTCAGCACTTCTCTCAGAAGTGTTCTCTATAGCAGTAGCAGAAGATGAACTTGGGGCAACTGTAGTAGTAGAGTTAATGGTAGCTGCGAGAGCTTTGGTTGGTGGATTTTCTAAGGGCTCTTCTCCACTTCGAACTTCAAGCTCAAACTCATATGCCTTTAAATCCGAGAACAAGTCATGCAATTTGATAGAGGTGGATTTTACTTGTTTTTCATATCGTGTTTTGTTTCATTGTGTTGCATTTATCACTTAGATTTCGTGCATTTTGTGTTGTTTTAGCATAATCTATGTCTTTTTGTCGCTCATGTGTTTAGGGGCGAAAATGCAGAGATTTGTGAAGAAACTTAAAAAAGAGGAAGAAAGTCAAGAGAGCCATCCGCCCGGGCGGATATTTATGTCCGCCCGGGCTCGTCAAAGAAAAGAAAAAAGATGAATTTGCGAAGACCTTCCGCCCGGGCGGAAACTTACATCCGCCCGAGCCCGTCAAATGAAAATCGAAGAGCTGAATCTGCGAAGACCATCCGCCCGGGCGCGGGTGTATTTTTGGAAAAAATACCAGACGATTCCATTCCTTATTTTCGAGAGGGGATGATACGGTAAGGTCTAGGGGACGACTTGGAAGAGATTCAGACTTGATTTTGGAGTCGCCACAAGCGTTTGGAGAGAACTTTGCGCTTGGATTGAAGATTCGAAGTTTTCCGAGCATCGTTCTTCGTAGATTTCGTCTCGCCTAGTATTTCTAATCTAGTTTCTTTCATTTTAAACATTGTTGCATTTATTTTTACTATGAATTCTAGTAGCTAAACTCATTATTTGTTGGGATTAAAGGGGATCCTACCCCGAACGTTGATTTGAGTTAATTTATATTTCGATCGTGCGTTATTCTTGATTTTACTACTGTTTTATCGTGTCATTAAAGCGTAGCTACTTTAACGACGTTTTCATATCACGAGTGAGTTCGAGAGAATAACGAGTTATAGGATCGAGTAGTATAATCCGCGGATCTACAATTTACATAGATATATGAAATTGGATACGTGTCGATAATCATAGTCCTAAGGGTCGAAAATTATGGGCTTTCATAGATCGAAATGCAATTCACTCTTGATAAATAATTAAAGACGTTGAATTACTTCATTGAGTCGAATTAGTTTGGCATAACTCGAGAGAGAGTGTTCAATAGAATAGGAAATCCTGTCGGAAGCGTAGATCACGATCGAACGAATTAATTAATTAACGAGGGGTAGGTGAACCGAGATTCCCAACAAATCCATTTCTCATTGAATTTAACTCAATCATGTTAGATATAAATTCT
Organism: Primulina eburnea; assembly: GCF_022965805.1. NCBI lineage: Eukaryota > Viridiplantae > Streptophyta > Magnoliopsida > Lamiales > Gesneriaceae > Primulina > Primulina eburnea. Next base: position 12,003,815 of record NC_133110.1, read on the forward strand.
CATTCATTACTTGTTGAATCCTTTTAATTGCATATTTATCTGAGTTTAGTAGAATAATCACACAACTCAATTTTCGTTGCTAAATGTTAAATAACTGAAAATAATAATTGTTAAACACAGTCTTCAGTGGAACGATACTCGTAGTCACGTACACTATATTATAACTTGACATCGTGCACTTGCGATAAATTTTGAGCATACAAAATCATATTTTTATTGGGGATTTTACTGTGCAAGTTTTCCTCGATCAAATTTTTGGCGCCGTTGCCGGGGACTGTTAATCTACAATTTTATTCTTAGTTATTTTCTTTAGCATTATTTTATTTCTCTTGAAATAACACGTCATATTTTATTACAGATATCCCTTCCAGTGCATGCCAAAGTCACTTGACGTGGAGCTTGAGTTCGATCCTGAAATTGAAAGAACCTTCCGCAGGAGAAGACAACAACAGAGGCTTAAAGAACTGATGGAGAGACACGAGCCAGAACGTGAGGAGGAACAGCATGAAAATAGACAAGTCGAGATGCCACGCCGCATACCGATGCTGGAGTATGCCCAACCTTCTTTGGAGGGTGCACGCCCTAGCATTGTGAGACCTATCGTGCGGGCAAATCACTTTGAAATCAAGCCAGCCATAATCCAGATGATTCAGAACACAGTCCAATTCGGAGGAACTGCAGTGGATGATCCAAACACGCTCATCGCGGATTTTCTTGAAATCTGCGATACTTTTAAATTCACTGGAGTTTCTGATGATGTTGTTAGGTTGCGTTTATTTCTTTCTCATTACGTGATAAAGCTAAAGCGTGGTTAAATTGTTTGCCTGTAGGTTCGATCGCTAAATGGGAGGACATGGCGAAAGCATTTCTCATCAAATACTTCCCTCCCTCCAAGACCATGAAGCTGCGGGCAGACATTACAACATTTGCTCAATTCGATCAGGAATCTTTATATGAGGCATGGGAACGCTTCAAGGACCTACTACGAAGATGCCCACATCACGAGTTACCACTTGGGTTAATCGTTCAAACATTTTATTACGGTTTGCTTACTCCTAACCGTACTATGATAGATGCTGCTGCTTGTGGAAACCTTTTGAGGAAGACCGCGGAAGAAGGATATGAGTTGTTGGAGGAGATGGCTGCCAGCAGTTATCATCCTCAATCTGACAGGAACAACCAGCGGAGAAGTGCAGGAGTTCACCAGGTAACTGATTTTTCTGCTATTACTGCACAACTTGATGCATTGAACAGGAAGCTGGATGGCTTGAACGTGGGTGGCACAGCTATGCGCCTTCAAGAGATATTCTTTGAAAAGTGTGGAGGTGAACACTATGCGAAGGATTGTCAAGACGACAATCCATTCTATGTGTAAAATGAGGCACCAGTTAATCAAGTGGGAGTCCAAAACCGCCCAAGGCATGACCCTTATTCGAACACATACAATCCTGGGTGGAGGCAACATCCTAACTTCTCATGGGGCGGTCAAAACAGTCAGAATCGACCGCAAGGAGGACAACAATATGGCAAACAACCGATGTACAGATCTGACCCTCCTAGAGAAGAAAAGTCCAACTTGGAGCAAATGATGTCTAAGTTTATTTCATCCACTGAAACTAGACTTCAAAATCAGGATGCGTCGATAAAGGGGCTTGAAAATCAGATTGGTCAGTTAGCGAAGATGATAGCGAGTAGAGAGCAAGGCACCTTGCCAAGTAACACAGAGACTAATCCAAAAGAGCAAGTGAAGGCTATTGAGTTGAAAAGTGGGAAAGTTTTGGAGTCAAGGGAAAAAGAGAAAACTCAAACAGTGGACGAGCAAACTGCGACATCTAAAGGTAAGTCTCCTAACTCTACACTAGCACCCACTGCACAACCAAAAATTGTTATTCCTCCACCTTTCCCTGCAGTATTGAAAAAAGCGAAACTGGATGCACAATTCGGTAAGTTTCTTGAGGTGTTTAAAAAATTGCATATCAATATTCCCTTTGCCGATGCTTTAATGCAAATGCCTAGTTATGCTAAATTTTTGAAAGATATTTTAGCAAATAAGAGGAAGTTAGAGGGTCACATGACAGTGAACTTAACTGAAAATTGCTCCGCTTTGGTGCAAAACAAAATCCCACCGAAGCTAAAAGACCCAGGGAGTTTCTCTATTCCTTTCATGATTGGTGATGTTATTTTTCATAAATCATTATGTGATCTTGGTGCAAGTATTAATCTGATGCCATTGTCTGTGTTTAGGAAACTTGGGTTGGGAGAGCATAAGCCGACGAGGATGTCCCTGCAACTGGCTGACAGATCTGTCAAGTACCCCCGCGGAGTGATTGAGGATGTGATAGTGAAAGTGGACAAATTCTTTTTTCCTGCAGATTTCGTGGTGCTCGACATGGAGGAGGATACAGAGATGCCTCTAATTTTGGGGAGATCATTCCTTGCGACTGGCAAGGCACTGATTGATGTACAAGAAGGGAAGTTGAGATTGCGAGTGGGCGAGGAGGAGATTACTTTTGATGTCTTTAATGCACTTAAGCACACACTGCATTCTGATAGCTGTTTTAGAATTGATGCTTTTGACTCTCTTGTGTCTCACTATGTGCGGGAAGCTTTTAGGGACCTTTTGGAGGCCACTATCACTACTGAGTTGGGAGAAGAGGAATTGGATGATGAAAGAACTGAAATTGTGGCACATCTCAATGCCAACCATCCATGGAGAAAGCCAATGAAGATGCAACTGGAGGACCTAGGAGAACGCAGAGATTTGATCCCTCCAAAGGCGAGCATCGAGGAGCCACCGACGCTTGAACTCAAACCCTTACCTCCGCACTTAAAGTACGCATTCCTAGGTGAGAATAACTCGTTGCCTGTCATTATTTCTGCTGCTTTGACAGATGCTATGGAGGAAAAATTGTTGCAAGTTCTCAAAGAGCACAAAAGGGCATTCGCTTGGAAGGTGGCAGACATCAAGGGAATCAGTCCATCGATATGCATGCAAAAAATCTTGATGGAAGAAAAGTACTCACCTCTCGTGCAACCTCAAAGATGACTAAATCCAAAGATGCAAGAGGTAGTGAAAGCGGAAACTATTAAGCTTCTCGATTCAGGTATTATCTACCCTATTTCCGATAGTGTTTGGGTAAGTCCGGTTCAATGTGTGCCTAAGAAAGGTGGGATTACGGTGATCACCAATGAAAAGAATGAACTTATTCCCACGAGAACTTTTACGGGGTGGAGAGTGTGTATTGACTATAGGAAGCTGAATGATGCCACCCGTAAGGACCATTTTCCCCTTCCCTTTATTGATCAAATGTTGGAGAGATTAGCGGGGCATGAATTTTATTGTTTTCTAGATGGGTATTCGGGTATAATGAAATCACAATTGCACCTGAGGACCAAGAGAAAACCACTTTCACTTGTCCTTATGGCACGTTTGCTTTTCGCCGAATTCCTTTTGGTCTTTGTAATGCACCTGCTACATTTCAGCGTTGTATGACTGCTATATTCCATGATATGATTGAAACCTTTCTTGAAATATTTATGGATGATTTTTCTATCTTTGGTGCAACGTTTGATGAGTGCTTGCAGAATTTGAGATCCGTGTTGAGAAGATGCGAGGAAACGAACTTGGTGCTCAATTGGGAAAAGTGCCATTTCATGGTACAAGAGGGAATTGTGTTAGGGCACAAGGTTTCGGAGCAAGGAATTGAGGTGGACAAAGCAAAAATTGAAGTCATAAAGAACCTCCACCACCAGCCTCAGTAAAGGGAGTTAGAAGTTTTCTAGGCCACGCCGGTTTCTATCGGCGGTTCATCGAAGATTTTTCTAAATTTGCCTAACCTCTATCTTCTCTACTTATGAAAGATATGCCCTTTGATTTTAATTCTAACTGCTTGCAGGCATACGAGGATTTAAAGGAGCGCTTGGTGACGGCTCCTGTCTTGGTGGCACCGGATTGAGATATGCCCTTCGAGATCATGTGCGATGCCAGTGATGCTGCGGTTGGTGCTGTCCTCGGTCAAAGACGGAACAAGGTATTCCACACCATATACTATGCAAGTAAGACTCTAGATGAAGCACAATTAAATTATGCCACCACTGAAAAAGAGTTACTTGCCGTAGTGTTTGCACTTGATAAATTTCATGCATATCTTGTTTTGTCAAAAGTCATTATTTACACAGACCACTCTATACTGAAATATTTGCTTGCTAAAAAAGATGCAAAGCCACGCTTACTTCGGTGGATCTTACTGTTACAAGAGTTTGATTTGGAAATAAAAGATAAGAAATGTGTTGAGAATGTGCTAGCGGATCATTTATCTAGACTAGAGCTTGTTAGTAATGACTGTGTAGATCAAGCTATTAACGATTGGTTTCCTGACGAGCAACTGTTTGAGATGAAACATTGTCCATGGTATGCAAATTTCGCTAATTTTCTTGTCACAGGCACACCTCCACCAAACCTATCGTTTCACCAACGAAAGCAATTCTTTTCTGATGTGAAATACTATTTTTGGGAGGAACCGTTTTTGTTTAAAATTTGTGCAGATTCCATGATAAGACGGTGTGTTGCTGAGGAAGAGTTTGATCAAATTCTCAACCATTGCCATGACCGTGAGGTAGGTGGTCATTTCGGACCAACAAGGACGGCATCCAAGGTACTTGAATGTGGCTTTTATTGGCCAACTCTCTTTAAAGATGCTCGTTCTTATGTTCTACATTGTGATAAATGCCAGCGGTCAGGTAACATCTCTAACCGTCATGAAATGCCTTTAAATAATATCATTGAATGTGAGGTTTTTGATGTGTGGGGAATAGACTTCATGGGACCGTTCCCCAGTTCTTTCACGAAAAAATACATCTTGGTGGCGGTGGACTATGTGTCTAAGTGGGTAGAGGCGGAAGCGTATGCCACTAATGATGCTCAAGTGGTCCTAAAATTTTTAAAGAAAAACATTTTTAACCGATTTGGAACACCACGAGCAATCATTAGTGATGGTGGCACGCATTTTTGCAACAAACTATTTGAAAAACTTTTGAGCAAATATGGTGTCACACATAAGATATCTACCCCCTATCATCCCCAGACGAGTGGTCAAGTGGAAGTGTCTAACCGAGAAATTAAGCGGATTCTGGAAAAAGTGGTAGGTGTCAATAGGAAAGATTGATCGGTGAGGTTAGACGATGCTCTTTGGGCATATAGGACTGCTTTTAAAACACCTATAGGCACTACACCGTATAGGCTTTTGTTTGGTAAAGCATGTCATCTACCTGTAGAGTTAGAGCATCGGGCATATTGGGCAACAAAAGCACTGAACTTTAACTTTGCTGATGCAGGTGAACGACGTTTGCTTCAACTAGATCAGTTGGAGGAATTCCGGAATCTGGCCTATGATCTAGCACTGTCATACAAAGAAAAGACAAAGAAGGCTCATGATAGGCGGATCATCGAAAGAGAATTCAAAGAAGATGAAAGAGTCCTACTCTACAACTCCCGGTTGCGACTATTTCCCGGAAAATTGAAGTCACGATGGTCCGGTCCATTCGTGATCTCGAAAGTTTATCCATCGGGAGCGGTAGAGTTGAAAGATGGGAAGGATGGGACATTTACGGTCAATGCCCAGCGCCTTAAGCACTACATGGGTGGCACAATTGAGTCACAACTTGGAATCACCCGGTTCCAAGACATGCTGAACTGAGACGGACCGACAGTCAAGCTCTCGACTATAAATTGAGAACTACTTTTCCTCCTCTTCTCTTGCATTTGATTTAATTTTTCTTTCGTGTCGATTTGCTTGTTTTCTCTTGCTTTTGTTTTGTTTTATTTTAAAAAATATATATATATTTTTGTGTGCACAGCCGTGAAGCTTCCGCCCGGGCGGGAATTTGTATCCACCCGAGCGCAACTTTTTTTTAAAAAAAATCCATGCCATGAAGCTTCCGCCCGGGCGCGCTTTTTTAAAAAAAAAAATAAATTTCGAGGACCATCTGCCCGGGCGGAAACTTACATCCGCCCGGGCGCGCCCCTTTTCAAAAAAAAAATTCGAGGAACATTCGCCCGGGCGGAAACTTACATCCGCCCGGGCGCGCCCCTATTCAAAAAAAATCGAGGAACATCCGCCCGGGTGGATCGCCCAGACTTAAAAGTCTGTAGCCCTTTCTCTTTCTCCCCCATTCGAACCCTACTCCTCCCTCCTCAAATTTTCGCCCCTCATCTCTAAATCTTGCTCAAATCTCTTGCCTTGCACAAATTTCAGGACAATCTTGGGTCACCATCTTCACCAAACATCAGGAAGTGAGTTTTTCCAGTCAAGATTTGAATTTTTCGGCCACCATTGCTTTATTCCGGCCGCCGCCACTGATTTCCAGCAAAACATTCTCCGGCGACCCGCTTATTGCTCCGGGCTACTTGTACTCTCCCCAAATAATCAACAACGATGGCACCTAAAAAGGCTCGGGTAAGTCACGATGCTTCGTCTTCGTCATCTCATACCTCTCAATTATTTGTGAATACTGCTGCTAGGGAACGATATGAGCATGCGAAAATACATAGAGCCCCGATTCGGGAGCGAGGTTTCCAACTGGAGCAGTTTACCTTTATTATCAATCAAACTGCGAGTAGGGGATGGGGTAAATTTTGTGCCCAACCCCAAGCCGCGGTGGTACCTGTTGTACGCGAATTTTATGCTAATGCGGCTGAACGGAGTGACAGTAAGCCATTTGTGAGGGGGAAATTAGTGGATTTCAGTTCATTCGAAATTAATAGGGTGCTCGAAATGCCGGCGGTAGACGATTCGTTGTATACGGCATGGGTGGCGGACCCCAATCTCGACTTGATGATGCAAAAAATATGTTTTCCGGGGTCTCCGTGGAAGACACCGGGGTCGCACACATGTTTCGCTGAAAAATTTCTACTAGTCCCGGCGGCAATATGGTATGCCTTTCTTGCCACACGATTGATGCCAGTCGGGCACACGAGTGAAGTCCAGCGGGACAGGGCACTGCTGATATATGCGCTGATTACACATTTGCCACTCAATGCGGGAAAGATCATTCACTCACAAATCCAGCTGAGCATCCATAATCCAAATGTGGCGTTATTCTTTCCCCACATCATCACCGAGCTATGTGCGGGCGCTGGGGTGGTTTTTCAGGACGTCGATGAGTGGCTGCCACCGACCAAGGTTCTCGACGACGCCAGCTGGCTACAGAAGACCGCGGTGCGGCGGAAGGCGTTCCCTCAGTTTGTTTCTATATGATGCAGTTTGACCTTTGATCCACTACCAGAGCAGCCTCCACCACCGGCCCCGCGTCCTAGACGACGCCTTCTGCATGAGAGGATGGATGAATTTGCGGCATTTGCTGATCATCAACTTCAGTGGCAGGCGGTGAGTCAGACTTATCAGACCGCCACTGACGCCATGCTCCGTTTATCCCTGAGCCACAGCAGTGTCGACCCATCCCTTCTCCCACCACCCATGCCAGCCTTCCCGCCGCCGTTTTAGTTTCATTATGCCGACGCACCGGTGCCAGACGCTGGCGTCGCTCCCCCGAAGGAGCACGAGGAGGAGGATCAGTGAGAGGGGAGTCACTTCTATCCCTTCTTTTCTTTCGCGCATTTCCTTTCGATCATTTTGTATATTTCTAATTTTGTTGCATGTTTCCGTCTTATTGCATCGGTTTTGTTATGCACTATCTGTCGCTGTTCTATCGTCTGTTGCATTGGGGACAATGCTTGACTTTAGTATTGGGGGGTGGATGGGTGTTGTGTCGTTTTTGTCATTTTGTGCTGTGTTCGTATTGTTCGTTGGCATGTAGTTTTAGTTGTTTTGCATATCTTTGTGTGTCAGCCGACCGTGTTCGATATAGTACTTGTTAGCCAAGGATGATTAAGAAGTGATGAGACATGCCCTGTTGATCGTCTACTCGCATTTCTTTAGCACTTACTGTGGTAGAGACATGAAGTTTTATTTCGAGTATTGAACTCTCTTTACACGAATGTTAGAACTAAAAGCATGCATGATAAGATGGTGAAAATTTTAAACTAAAGTGGGGAACAAAGATGTTTGACGGTGTGAATTGAGCTTGACTATATTCTCTTGAATCGAGGTATCTATCAGCAACAAAAAAAAAGAGAAAGTTGGAGATGTAAGGTGTGGGGGAGCCGAATAAAGGAATGAAATCCTATTCCTGGCTAAAGTTGGAGATGTAAGGTGTTGGGGGAGCCGAATAAAGGAATGAAATCCTATTCCTGGCTACAAATGTAAAACATGGATTTGAATATGAGATGAAAAGTTCTAATATAGTCCTTTCATTGCTGCATTCCTATTCAGAAAAAATTAGGAAAATAGTTGCATGCTGATGGATACCGAGTGCAGAGGAATAAAGAGAGTAAGATTTACACTAACAGGCTGATTTAATTCTCTTACAATGGTTGGAAATGGATCTCTCTGTCATGTGCGCTGCTAGGACTAACATGACACACACACACGTTCATGCTTTATTTGAAACCATGTCTAGACCTAAGGAAGTGCGAAGATTTTATGTTTGTATTGATCGACAAGGGAAAATGTTGAGTTTCGCTGAGGCTAGTTGATGATTATGAGTTCACTGTCGGGTTACTTTGTGTCACGTTCCAGTTTTGTCTTGTCACCTGTTTTGCTCGAGGGCGAGCAAAAGGTTAGTATTGGGGGTTGATAGAGGTGGATTTTACTTGTTTTTCATATCGTGTTTTGTTCCATTGTGTTGCATTTATCACTTAGATTTCGTGCATTTTGTGTTGTTTTAGCATAATCTATGTCTTTGTGTCGCTCATGTGTTTAGGGGCGAAAATGCAGAGATTTATGAAGAAACTGAAAAAAAGAGGAAGAAAGTCAAGAGAGCCATCCGCCCGGGCGGATATTTATGTCCGCCCGAGCGCGTCAAAGAAAAGAAAAAAGATGAATTTGCGAAGACCCTCCGCCCGGGCGGAAACTTACATCCGCCCGGGCACGTCAAATGAAAATCGAAGAGCTGAATCTGCGAAGACCATCCGCCCGGGCGGAAACTTACATCCGCCCGGGCGCGGGTGTATTTTTGAAAAAAATACCAGACGATTCCATTCCTTATTTTCGAGAGGGGATGATATGGTGAGGTCTAGGGGACGACTTGGAAGAGATTCAGACTTGATTTTGGAGCCGCCACAATCTTTTGGAGAGAACTTTGCGCTTGGATTGAAGATTCAAAGTTTTCCGAGCATCGTTCTTCGCAGATTTCGTCTCGACTAGTATTTCTAATCTAGTTTCTTACATTTTAAACATTGTTGCATTTATTTTTACTATGAATTCTAGTAGCTAAACTCATTATTTGTTGGGATTAAAGGGGATCCTACCCGAACGTTGATTTGAGTTAATTTATATTTCGATCGTGCGTTATTCTTGATTTTACTACTGTTTTATCGTGTCATTAAAGCGTAGCTACTTTAACGACGTTTTCATATCACGAGTGAGTTCGAGAGAATAACGAGTGATAGGATCGAGTAGTATAATCCGCGGATCTACAATTTACATAGATATATGAAATTGGATACGTGCCGATAATCATAGTCCTAAGGGTCGAAAATTATGGGCTTTCATAGATCGAAATGCGATTCACTCTTGATAAATAATTAAAGACGTTTAATTACTTCATTGAGTCGAATTAGTTTGGCATAGCTCGAGAGAGAGTGTTCAATAGAATAGGAAATCCTGTCGAAAGCGTAGATCACGATCGAACGAATTAATTAATTAACGAGGGGTAGGTGAACCGAGATTCCCAACAAATCCATTTCTCATTGAATTTAACTCAATCATTTTAGATATAAATTCTCATTCATTACTTGTTGAATCCTTTTAATTGCATATTTATTTGAGTTTAGTAGGAATAATCACACAACTCAATTTTCGTTGCTAATTGTTAAATAACTGAAAATAATAATTGTTAAACACAGTCTTCAGTGGAACGATACTCGTACTCACGTACACTATATTATAACTTGACATCGTGCACTTGCGATAAATTTTGAGCATACAAAATCATATTTTTATTGGGGATTTTACTGTGCAAGTTTTGCTCGATCACAATTCTAATTTGTTTAGATCTCTAGAAGCTCTCATTGCCATTGTTTTGACGTCCTATTCTCTGGGTAGGCCTCTCATTACTTTTAATGCAATTTCTCTACTGCCAGAGTCTTTCCCAAGAGCTGAGAGTTCATTGACAAGGCTGCTGAATCGTTCATCAAATTCATTCATAGTTTCTCCAGCCTTCATCTTCATATTCTCAAACTTCTGCATGGCTACAGACAGTTTGTTTTCCTTTGTTTCTTCGTTTCCTTCACAGATCTGAATTAATTTTTCCCAGATTTCCTTGGCAGTATGGCACATCTTGACTTTGCTGAAGGTATTTTTGTCGAGTGTCTTGTACAAAATGTCCTTCGCAACGTTGTCAAGATTGGCTTTCTTCTTGTCCTCACTTGTCCATTCATATCTTGGTTTTTCAAGCATCTGAGTTGCACCTTCGGTGATAGCAATAGCTGGATTTGGCTTTAAGATTTTTAATGGACCATCTGTGATGACATACCACATGTCATCATCTTGAGCCGCAAGATGAGCGTGCATTCTGATTTTCCAGTCATCGAAATCTTCTTTTGAGAACATATGAACTTTGCTGAAACGAGCCATGTCTGTTAAATATTTTTCAGAACAAGAATAACTCTGCTCTGATATCACTTGTTGAGGATCGGGTTGAGTTTAGAAGGGGGGTTGAATAAACTCAACGACAAACTTAATAAATTCTTCTTTTGATATGCTAAAATCCTGTTAGAGATATTAGCAATTCTTGATCAAGTTCAAAGACCAGCAGATCACAAGATAATGTGCGGAAAACGATCTGTTGGTTAGTGGGTGAAAAATGATAAAGCAGAAAAGCTGTAGATAGCACAAGGTTTGTTTCTGGAAGTTAGAAGATGAATCTTCTACGTCTCCCCTTCTTCTGTTTCTCAGAAGGTATCACTAAAAGACTTTGGTGAATACAGTACAACAGTTGTACACACCCACTACAATAGGACTTACCCTTCGCCTATTGAAACTCTTAGCTTTACAACTCAACTTCTTGAATGATCTTAAGTTCTGGAAAAGACTCTTTTCCAGTTACAAATTCTTCTATCAATGAGTTGCTGAAATGAATAGCTTAAGAAGATATAACTGAGAATAGCTAGCACAATATGATCTTGATGATCAAAAGTATGCAATGAAGCGTGTGCTGCTTTTTCAGTGTTGAGCTTTTTAGATAACTGAAAGTTCTAACAATGCTCGAATGATATTATTGATTCAGATTTTTTGTTTCGACACCGATACACTTGACAAAATCCTTCATCTCCATATATAGGCTCCATTTAACGTTCCAAAATCTGAACGGCTCTTCAACTTTTCAGTGGTGCAGCTTTATTGCTTAAAATGGACCCTGTAAAATACATTAAAAATAATCAGTCTCAGTTCATACAAAAAATGGTAAACCGTCTTAGATGTTCTCGTATAACATTTAATGGCATTTAATGAAGCAATAAATGCTAGTATTACGTTAATAGATCAACGGTAATATTTAGAGACTTTGAGATACGCAAGATTCTGTTAGTGTATATTTCGAATTTTGTATCCTTCTAGTTCTGGTTTTAGCTAAGAAATTATTTGTTTAAACAGTACTTGATAAGTGCTGCTACTGGTTTTAGCGCGATCTAAGTGCTTCTGGTTTACATCTACTGGTTTTGTACTAACCCAACATCTACTGGTTTTTCCTTAGCATCTCCACAATAAATTTAATTCTAACAGAGTTAATTATAATTCCATTTATGCGTGCATGATAAATATTTATGGCCGTGTGTCCTTTTTGTCTTGTCTGGACTTTCTACTGGGCTTCTATTTCTTCCCAGAGATCAATACTATCCCGTCATTGTGAGTGCTGTATCTTTGTATAAATTTTATGGGAATTAGGGGATGATACTTTTCTCCATCATTTATCCTTGCCACTTGACAAACTTTGGTTCAAGAAATCGAATTGATGCACAAGTGCAAAAGAATTTAAACCCAACTGACGTTTCTTGTATCATGAACTACTATCTATCATATTCCCTGAAGGGTCTTGCTTGTTGGCAATCGTTGCTGCATTTTCCTAAAATTTAATTATTTTTCTATGATGTATCTTTCTACTTTGGTTATCTGTCCGCCGTGCACAAATCTTTTTCCTTTTGATGAGTTTTGCTTTGGTTGATTTCCAAATTTCCTTGGCTTTAGGCCTTCATATTACTTTTGTTTCTCTTCTACATCGAGGAAGTTAGACTAGAATTTGTGGTTGAGGAGTTTAGTTTAATCGTGTATAGAAACACGGTCAACATGCAGGAAGACAGATTCTTCATATCGAGAGCTAGAGGCTTGAACAAAACGGTTAAAAGATCTAGAGAAAATATACACGGATATGTCTATGCAGAAAGAGTTACAGGTGTCAATATTTCAGAGAGTACGTTATACGCTTCATTTTTTCCTTGTTTCGCTGTAGGGTAATCATTTTAATGCATCATTGATGCAGAAAAGGGGTAAGAAACGCAAACTGCGTGAAGATGAAATGGTTAGTCCCACTTCAAGACCCGTGTATAAATGGTGACAGGAAAGGAAACGTTGAATAAAATACTTATATAACGAAGATTTCTTCAATGAGAGAACCTGAGGAGGGGACGTGCAACAATATCCTGTAGTCATCTGGGAAGCACAATTTTCGTAACTGCGTGATTTTTTAATCGGAACAACCGTAAACGTTGAAACATAATTTTTCTGTGACTGATGTTGGAAACAAAAGTATACTTCAATGTTTTCATAACCGGATCACCTTCATAACCGGACCGGTGATCGAATCGAAAAACACATGTTGAATTTATGGTGTGACTGAAAATTGTTATATTATATAAAATAATAATATAATATTATAAATAATGAAAAAGATATAGTTACCGATATAGTGATATTTCTTGCTTTTAAGTTCCCAAAAATACTCTGCCATTAGAGCAGTCAGATTCATCAAATTTCACTGCGAAGAACTACAATAATGTGTGTAAAGTTTATAGCTTATATTTTCATTGTCGAAATTCTTTTCCATAAAAATATAATAGAAAAAAGTGGGAAAATAGAGTGTTGTTTTGAATGTTTTATATATATATATATATATATATATATATATATATATATATATTTATAAAACTAACATTTAAAAATATGTTCTATTTAGATATATGTGTAATAAAAGAGTTACTTTGGAGAGAGTTCAAACAAGTTTTATGGTTTATGCATAAGTTTTTAGGTTTGCTACCTTTTGCTATGACAAGCGAGCAAACTTGGGTCGCCACACATAGATTTGGTATTTAAAGAATTCGGTGGTGAACCCAAGTTGGTGATTTATTGTTAAATTTGATCGTGAATTATTTAGTTATGGCCATATTGATAAGTTGTTTTTGATACTGGGTGAGAAAATTGAAGATAAGGCATTTCTAGATTTGATAAAAAGGTTGTTTGAATGTAAGATAGTCAACATTGAATTGGGTGACGTTTGTTTAGGTAGGGGTCTGCCTCAAGAATCTGCCTTGAGTTCGATGTTGATCAATGTTTACTTTAATGGGTTTGATAAGGATGTTCAAGAATTACTATTAAACACGAATAAAGAGATTCCTAAGTTCGTGGAAAATGATCTTGTATCGGCTGAAAGAGATTCAGACCATGTTTTTTTATAAGCCACTGAAGATTTATGTTGTCCGATTATTGGATGAGATATTGATTGTTACTTCAGGAACTAAGATTGATGGCTTTAGAATTGAAGAATAGAATAGTGAAGTTATTAGAACGTGATTTGGTTTTGAGAGTGGATAAACTTACAACTGTCATTCATAGCGCGGTTCACTACAAAAAAACGGAAGGCGTAGCGAAGGTTTTATTAAAACCATCACTATTATAGCGACGCTTTTTCCTAAACCGTCGCTATATAGCGACAGATTTAAAAAAAACCGTCGCCTATTAAATTTAGCGACAATTTTTACTAACACCCGTCGCTATAATAGCGACGGGTTATTAAAACCGTCGCTATATTAGCAACGATTTTTCATCAACCGTCGCTAATATTGCGACAATTCCACAAACTGTCGCCCATGTGCCAGGGTCTTGTATTCTACCGTCACTATGTTAGCGACTGTTTTCAATCAAAAGTCGCTTAATTTTAAAGACGACGGGTTTTATCAAAACAGTCGCTATAGAGCGACAGTTTAAATAAACCATCGCTTAATTTGATAAGCCACGGTTTTCATAAAACCGTCGCTATATAGCGACGGTTCAAGCTAAATAGCGACGGATTTTACGAAACCGTCGCTAAATATAGCGACGGGTTTTTAAAACCGTCGCTAATATTAACGACGGTTTTGTATAAACCGTCGCTTAATATTAACGACGGTTTCTTAAAACCGTCGCAAAAATAGCGACTGTCTTCTTCCAAAGAACCGTCGCTATAAGCGACGGGAGTTGAAAAACCGTCGCTTCTAGAATGCGACGCAGCCTCCGGTGACGGATCGCGAAACCGTCGTTAAAATCGTCGCCTTACCCTTTTCGTTATCTAAATAATAATTCCAAACTATAACAAAAGAATCATTAATATTTTCAATATCAATCTTCATAGTTTAATCTAAAAATTAATGAAACTCTAATCAAATAATTGCATGCACAATGATATTAGTATTATTAAACATTAAGAGACCTGAAGTAATTAAATTTAATGTCATTATCTAATTTTTATGTAACAAAAATCAGCTCAAACAGATGATAAAATATTTTATTTTGTTTAATAAAAAATATCGCCAAGCCTATTTTTATAAACTTTGTGGTTCGTCTATAATTATCATATGCTAATAAATATTTCTTTATGTTTATAAACCAAATTAATCTTTTAAAATATGATATCATCTCTAACAATTTCATAAATTTGAAATAATAAAATACTATCATATTTAAGTAATTATTCTAGTTAATTATAAAAAAATCATATAAAAATTATTTCAAAATTTTTTAATATAATATAAAGATTTTGTTTTTTATTTCTGTGGTATCATAATTTTGTGTGTTGTGTGTGTATTTGTATACTCAATCAGGAGTAGGTCTCTTGTGAGACGATTTCACGAATCTTTATCTGTGAGACGGGTCAACCCTACCGATATTAACAATAAAATATAATACTCTTAGCATAAAAAGTAATATTTTTCATGGAAGATCCAAATAAGAGATCCATCTCACAAAATACAATTCGTGATATCGTCTCACATAAGTTTTTGCACTCAATCCGGAAGCCAATTTGCATGATTGAATTTTAGTTAATTTAGAATAATTTTATTGCCACAATATAAAATACTTTTCATCAAATCAAGATTCTCTGCATTGGTGTTTCCTTTAAACCCTAAGCCTTCACCACTTTCCACAGGCGAGTCTTATGTGCTTAATAATTATTTTGAATTTGTTGTAAATACGAAAGAAATCCGTTGTTTTTTTTTTGTACCGATAATCTTCGCTGTTTCACGGTTAAATTATTTCAACTCAAGATTTTTGTTAGCCCCTTATGTTTTCTGTAGTGGTTTTTGCCTTTCTGAAGTGCTTAAATTGATTTTAAAGTTCTATGAATTTTTTTTGCTAGCATAAAGATGTCGTCTTTAAGGAATGCTATTCCAAGAAAAGCTCACAAGGAGCGCGCTCAGCCATAAGTGTGATTATTTTTTGGGGCCATTAATTTCTTTATTGCCCGTTTTGAAATATTTTGACGTATATTTACGGTTCACTAAATTGATGATTTGTTGTGTGTACCAGGCATTTGAGAAGGAAATTTGGATTGCTCGAAAAACATAAAGATTATGTCATTCGTGCACGAGCCTATCACCAGAAGGAGCAGACTTTACTGGTAATTTCTACTACCCTGCGTCTTGTTGGTTTTGGTAGCATTTTATGAACGAAATTTGGCGAGTTCTTATTTTATGGTAAGTCGCTTCTGCGTGTTTATAACAGAAACTTAAGGAAAAAGCAGCATTGAGGAACCCAAATGAATTTTACTTCAAGATGATTAAAACAAAAACTGTTGGCGGAGTCCATAAACCTGAGTAAGCTGGAAAATTTTATTTTTATGAGGTTATCTGTTCTCTTTTGAGGATATTTATTTGAGTGTAATTTGAATATTAGCTGTTGAATGTGGATTTTGTAAAGGAGCTAGGCTAATAAGTACACTAACAAAGAGCTGATGTTGATGAAGACCCAAGACATTGGATATATTTTGCAGAAGCTTCATACTGAAAAAAAGGTTTTATTTTAGAGTTTCTGGTTTGTTGGAACATTTCATGTTTGCAATCTTGATTTTGATGTTAACAAAACTTGTTATTGTGTTTCTAACATATTTACTCAAGTGTGAAGTTGCAAACACAAGAAGCAAGCTGAAACTGAATTCTGCACAAACTGAATTTCTGGCGAGCTTTGGTGTTTTGATGATATCTCTCAGCTTGATGATCCAAATGGCAATCCACGAAATGGACTGATTATAAAACTCAATTTGGGACAAGTCGTATTTCACATCAGTTGGGCAAAATCGGATTTTATCATAGTCTAACTGATCGCTGAATGACCGAACTGATGACACGAAAATAGCAATCAGTTGGGTTTGAGCAGCTGTGGTATTTTGGTCATATCTCTCAGCGCGGTTATTGAAATCAGCTATACTGATTTCAGCACACCAGCTGAAACTGAACTGAACTGAACCGAACCAGTTGAGCTGAACCAGACCAGCTGAAGACCAATTGAACCAGACCAGCTGAAAACCAGTTGAACCAGACCAGTTGAACTGAACCAGACCAACTGAACCGAACCAGCATCTGACCAACTGAACTGAACCACCTGAACTGAACTGAACCAGCAGTTGACCAACTGAACTGAACCAGCTGCTGACCAGTTGAACTGAATGACCAGTTGAGTTGACCAGAGTTGACCAGTCGGGAAATTTTCCAGCAAGACGAATTTGACCGTTGCATTTCTCGAAACAGTACAGAAACTTTTCAAACGGTCATATTCTTGTGTCTAATGTATATATCATTGTTGGGGCTTATAAATACAACATATTGAAGATCAAACAAGAGCTTTCCAAGGGATTCAAAGCATAGACAGTTAGCATGAATATATCAGTTAGTTGAGAGCACAAGCCCTTGTGTGAGGACACATTTGAGATGTACACTGTAAAGGATAAATTCCTCACACACAATCACTCACACATATACAAGAGAGTTGAGCATCAAAGTTTAGTTGAGTGAGTCTTCACACAAAGACATAAAAGATTGTGTTGTAGTCTTTGCATATGAGACATTAAACAATATGCTGATTGTGAGGTGTTGCCTACAATCTTGAGTGCTAGGAGTTCAGTTTTAGGCAGTGGGTAAGTCCTAGCTGAATGGGTTTGTACAATGAGTTATATAAATCAAAGTCTTCTAGTGAATCCTTTCCAAGGAGAGGAAGGGGTGACGTAGGAGTTGTTAATCTCCGAACATCCATAAACAAATTCGTGTCTATTTATTTCTTGCATTTACTTATCATTTCCACTGTTTTTAAATATGCATTGTTGAAGCATTTTATGTGTTCTTCAAATACCAAAATAATGCATATCAAGTGTTTGATAAAATGCTTCAACCAAAATATTTTTACTCATTCAACTTGCATATATTTTAAATGCTTTACAAAATCTTGAATCGGTTTCTACGAAGGATTATTTCGTGTGTCTTCCGCTTGGTTTAAAAACCAAACTCGATTTAATTCATCGGGCTCAACGATTACGATAACCGATCCTAACACTGGTTTTTTGGGTTTCGGATTCTCGAGATAGCTGTCATGCAGGTTCTTTATTCTGAAGTTTAAGTTTTTGGATGCAGAAAATTGAAAGACTAATGGTATGCTGCATTCTCTTGACAATCAGTCATCATCCAAACATGTTTATTATGCCGACAACAGGTGAGTGATCAAGCCCTTTTTCTGCTGATTCTTGATAGTTTTCATACCCATTTTTTAGAGTAGTCAATTTCATGTTATAACAGTTATGTCACCACCAAAGTTTATTCTTTTCTCATTATTAGATATGGTCGCTTCTGATAGCTCAATAATTTATTTCTTCAAAGTCATTTTATTCCCTTTTGCTTTAGAAAGAACGTCTAATATGTAATCTAGGCAATTAAGATAAAACTATCCGAAGGCCAATTTCAATAGTTCAATGACCAAGGGGCAATGAGACTGTCTTCTCTGGAACTTCTGTTTGAATCACTTGAATTCCATGTTTACACTTGTGTGTCTGCAAATGACAGATTTTTTTTTTCATCCAAGACAGTGATTTGGTGGTAATGTACTGGTCACACAAAATATTAATGCATAAAATGGTGCAGGGCAAATATTGCTCAGTAGTATAGCATTTTGAGCTTAGTAGATATTTTTGTGTTTCATGAAGTATGTTGGCTGGCTGTTGATTCTCTTTCTAGGGAAGAGGCAAGAGAAGTACGCAAAAGAGTTTCAGAACAAGGGAACCCATCAGCTTTTAAAGACTTGCCTAAAGTTATTTTGAGGTACTGAAAGCTATTTTTTTTAGTCAATTGCCTCCTACGAAATTGGATTGCCAGGTTGATAACCTGTTTCTACTTGCCTCCCCACAATTAAGATCTCTACCGAGTACCGAATGATATCATTACCGTCAATCCATAAGATATATTGCAAAAACGAATTGGACTACAAATTTTATTTGACAATCAGAAATAATTTGCTTTAGTCTGCCGGTCCTCACAGATCTTTCATTTGTCTCTTCACCACCCATACTTTACCCCCTTTAAGTTATCAATACCTCACTTGTTGATTGAATATGGTGATATTTGGCGCCTTGTCATAATATCTTATTTTTCTTATTGAATTTAGTTTTCAATTTCTACTTCTTTGGTATTCCCTGCTATTGTTCGAGTTTTCTCTTCAAAAATTTTTTGGATTTGTTGGTCACAAATATATACCAATTGGGAATATCAATCGCATGCTATGTGAGTTAATTATAATTCCATTTATGCGTGCATGATAAATATTTGGGGCCGTGTGTCCTTTTTGTCTTGTCTAGACTTTCTACTGGGCTTCTATTTCTTCCCAGATATCATTACTATCCCGTCATTGTGAGTGCTGTATCTTTGTATAAATTTTATGGGAATTAGGGGATGATACTTTTCTCCATCATTTATACTTGCCACTTGACGAACTTTGGTTCAAGAAATCGAATTGATGCACAAGTGCTAGAGCATTTAAACCCAACCGACGTTTCTTGTATCGTGAACTACTATCTATCATATTCCCTAAAGGGTCTTTCTTGTTGGCAATCGTTGCTGCATTTTCCTAAAATTTAATCATTTTTCTATGCTGTATCTTTCTACTTTGATTTTGGGTATTTAGTTTTATTCCAAATGACTTTTCTGTTTCTTGTAGAACATAACTTTATCGAATCAAATGGTTGGTTATCTGTCCGCCGTGCACAAATGCTTTTCCTTTTGATGAGTTTTGCTTTGGTTGATTTCCAAAATTCTTTTCAGTCTCTCCTTGGCTTTAGGCCTTCATATTACTTTTGTTTCTCTTCTACATCGAGGGAGTTAGACTAGAATTTGTGGTTGAGGAGTTTAGTTTAATCTTTTATAGAAACACGGTCAACATGCAGGAAGAGAGATTCTTCATATCGAGAGCTAGAGGCTAGAAAAAAGGGTTAAAACATCTAGAGAAAATATACACGGATATGTCTATGCAGAAAGAGTTACAGGTATCAATATTTCAGAGAGTACGTTATACGCTTCATTTTTTCCTTGTTTCGCTGTAGGGTAATCATTTTAATGCATCATTGGTGCAGAAAAGGGGTAAGAAACACAAACTGCGTGAAGATGAAATGGTTAGTCGCACTTCAAGACCCGTGTATAAATGGCGACAGGAAAGGAAACGTTGAATAGAATACTTATATAACGAAGATTTCTTGAATGAGAACCTGAGGAGGGGACGTGCAACAATATCCTGTAGTCATCTGGGAAGCACAATTTTCGTAACTGCGTGGAAGCTGCGTGATTTTTTAATCGGAAGAACCGTAAACGTTGAAACATAATTTTTCTTTGACTGATGTTGGAAACAAAAGTATACTTCAATGTTTTCATAACCGGATCACCTTCATAACCGGATCGATGATCGAATCGAAAAACACATGTTGAATTTATGGTGTGACTGAAAATTGTTATATTATATAAAATAATAATATAATATTAAAAATAATGAAAAAGATATAGTTAGCGATATAGTGATATTTTGAAACGTCTGCCCTTTTTATTGCTTTAAAAGTACTAGAATTTTTTTTTTAATATTTCGGCCAACTCGAACAATACATGCACTTTTTAAAATAAACCTCAATCAACTAGTATTTATAAATTCGAGTGAAATAGTCGTAAAGTAAAATCGTCTACTATTTTACCAAACCTAAAAAGCAAGAAGTTTGAAAAGTATATTCCATACTAAACCTCTCAAAATTCTCTCAAAGAACATAAATAAATAGTCTTAAAATCTTTAACATAAATCATGAGTCAAAAGTCGTAAATGCGGAATAATAGAAGCGCTGGTCCTCGGGTTGTGTGCACCTTCAGTCCAGTCAAATCACCCATCAAATCCTCCCTCAATACCACCTGCATCCATCAGACCTAGTGAGTCTAAAGACTCAGCACACCATAATCTTTATAACGAGTAATACGTAATACAGTCAACATATAACGGTGAAAAATATTTGTACTTAAAATATCATTTTCATGAAGATGCATAAACATAAACATTTTCGTAAACATTTCCATGATGCATAAAACTTTAAACATAAACATTTTCATGACATGCATAAATAAATCCTTAACTTTTCCTCAACATGACATGATCATAAACATTTTCCTTTATCTTTAGTTGAATTCAGATCGTTAATTGTGACTTTCCTCAACATGACATGACATGACGATGGATCCATCTACATAAAACCACAGTACTGGGCGGCGGGGACATCGGTGACACTCTCACCGGTCAACTGAGCCTTGGCATAACATGATCGAATAGGAATACGATCGTCGGGGCCCCCTCTGGGGCCTTCTCCCCTCACGACATTCCCATTCTTACCTCAAACCTCATAACCTCATATTCGCAATAATGGAAACACGATCGTCGGGCTCCCACTGGGACTATAACCCTCACGACGTCGCCATTATTAACGAATTAGTCACATCACTTCACTTCCTTCAACATTTTTCATTCACATCACTTTATAAAAATCGTGAATAATATTTACATTTTCATTTTGAAACCAAGCATGCAACATGTATTTTAAATGTCTTCTCTCAATCATAAATATCAAATAGACATTTAAAAATCATAATTTAATCATGAACATTTCATAAACATTTAAAAATAATCATAATTCATAAAAACAGAATTTCGGGCACTGCCATGACCTTTACTAATTTCCCGGTGTAAAAAGAGCGTTTTACACCTGGACTCGACATTTTACGTTTTCGATTTTTTTCTTGATTTCATGACTCTAACATGTCCCAAATAATTATTTAAGCTTACTTGAATTTTTTTATAATTTTACTTGGCTTAAATGTTAGACTATTTCAATTATCTTTTCTTAATTGTTTTAAAAGTGTTTTAATCCCGAAAAATACCAAACTTTAATATAAAATTCCTAAATTCTAAATTTAGTCTTTTATATTATTTTAGCACTTATGGACCACGACTCGACCCCCGTGAGCCATTTTCCAATTTTCATTATTTAAAACACCCTATTTGACACCTAAACTTCGACCCCGAGCCAACTTCCGATTTTCACGAGTTACCCCCGAACCATATAGATCCAAAACTTGACCAACATCCTAAAGTACCCTACTGGACCTTTAGACCACTAATAAGACATCCAAAAACCCAAAAACGAAGGCCCCCTTACTGCCCCTTATTCTGGCCGAGAGTTGCACTTGTGATAGGACTCTCCCTTTTGCTTCCAGGACCTAGCCAGCGAGCCCAGGCCCCGAACCACTCACCCTCACACCTTCCTAAGACTCTAAAGACTTTTCATAGCCCAGCCCTTGAGCCCTGGACCGAGCCCCTATTCCCCTACCAGTCTCGCGAAGTCTGCACAATTCTGTGCAACTTCTCGGGTAGGAGTCCTTGCTTGCAAGGACTCCTCCCAGCCCTCCTAATCCGAGTCCTAGCTTACCTAGGACTCTTCCTTAGACACAACCCAACCCTAGATCAGCCCTGAACCCAAGCCCAGGCCTGCCCTCCCATAGAAACATGACAGCCGAACCCCATTAACTTCATGACAGAATAAAAACGTTTTTTAGTGAGTTGCTTGTGGTGTGCTGTTTTACGTGAGTCAGGACCCCTTCCAATCATGTGTAAACATCCCTTGTTCATCACCTATGGTCATGGCAGCCTCTGGACAAAATAAAACATTGATTTACAACATAGGATCATCAGTTTACCTCTTGTGCATGCAAAAATCCGAAAATTCTGAAAAATATTTCATGTTCTTCATGCATACAATAATTCAATCAATAATATGATATGATGGATGAGAAAAGGAAGATTAAGGTGTGCCTTTGCGTTATATACGCTCGAATATCCGTTGACGACGAAGAACGGAGGAACCCTTGGCTTTGTCTTTGCTTACCCTTCGAAAATTTACTTCCCAAGTGTATGGTGTGTGCTGCCGTGTGGTTGGGGGGTATGGGAGAGAGTATTTTTCAGAAATTATAAGTGGCCGATTGTTGTGAGTGCAAGGTTTAGGGTTTTAGGTGTTTTAGTCTCATATAAACTCTAATTAAGTTACTAACTAGGCTTCAGGCCTTTCAAGCCACAATTAAGCCCATTAGTCATATAATTATAATTAAATAAAATATATTAGTAAAATTTTGGTAAAAAGTTTAGGAATTAAATAGTCGGGTTGCCGAAAAGTTTGCATTTTAGTGAAGAACCAACACCGATAAAAAATTACGTCCCGGCGTATAAAAATCACCTCAAAACGCTTATTTTCAAAAATACTAAAACATCGACCATATTTTAAATAATTAAAAATAATCATTTAAAGAAAATCATTTTACATCTTTTCAGCCCTCGATCCCCGTTCCTCGATCGTCACTTGAATTTTCCTAAAAATACCATTTTTAATGCATGATGACAATAAAATCTCATTTAGCATATAAACAAGTATGTCACATAATTAATTAGCAACTAAAATCGATTAATTACTTAAGTTTCCTAATTTCCTAGATTCGCATGCAGTTGGATTACGGCGTCTTACTTTTGGGCCTTACAATTCCTCCCCTCCTTAAATGAAATTTCGTCCTCGAAATTTAGAACTTACCGAATAGATCTGGATAGCGACTCATCAAGTCTCTCTCGGTTTCCCAAGTAGCTTCCTCTTCCGAGTGATTCAGTCACTTGACCTTGACCATTGGGATGACTTTGTTACGCAATCGTCTTTCTTGTCTAGCCAAAATCTGGACAGGTATTTCCTCATAAGTCATATTTGGAGTTAGTTGAAGAGGTTCATAATTAAGCACATGTGACGGGTTAGACATGTACTTCCGCAGCATCGAAATGTGGAACACATTGTGAACTCCCGAAAGTGCGCGTGGCAATGCCACTCTATAAGCTAGTGTCCCAATCCTCTCCAAAATCTCGAACGGACCAATAAATCTTGGACTAAGCTTGTCTTTCTTGCCAAAGTGCATAACACCCTTCATGGGCGCTCTCTTCACAAACACATGATCGCCTACTGCAAACTCTAAGTCCCTTCGCCTTTTGTCCGCATAACTCTTCTGTCGGCTTTGTGCAGTCTTCATTCTATCACGAATTTTGACTACAACCTCAGTTGTCTCTTCAATCACATCTGGACCAATATCCCTTCTTTCCCCAACCTCGTCCCAATGAATAGGAGATCTACACTTCCTTCCATAGAGTGCCTCAGAAGGAGCCATCCCAATTGATGATTGGAAACTATTGTTGTAGGTGAACTCCACTAGAGGTAACTTGGGTTCCCAACTGCCTTGGAAATCGATAACACATGCTCGCTGTAGATCCTCCAGAATCTGTACAACTCTATCTGACTGACCATCGGTTTGAGGGTGGAATGCGGTACTGAATAATAACTTGGTCCCCATCGCTGCATGCAGACTCTTCCAAAAAGATGAAATGAATCGCGGGTCTCTGTCAGAAATAATAGATACTGGTATCCCATGCAGACGAACTATCTCCCGAATATACAAGTCAGCATACTGAACCATGGTGAATGTCATCTAACTAGGAAGAAAATGCGCTGATTTCGTAAGACGACCAACTATCACCTAAATGGCATTCAATCCCTTAACAGTATTAGGCTGTCCCACAACAAAGTCCATGGTGATATTTTCCCATTTCCACTCGGGAATAGGGAGTGGCTTCAATTTTCCCGCTGGTCTCTGATGCTCTGCTTTGACTCGCTGACAAGTCAAACACTCGGATACATATCTCAAGATGTATCTCTTCATGCCTGGCCACCAATACAACAACTGCAAATCCCTATACATCTTTGTACTACCCGGATGAATGGAATATGGTGTGTCGTGGGCTTCCTTCATAATGAGATGTCTCAAAGAATCGTCACTAGGAACCCATAGCCGGTCTCGATAAAGGACTAAACCATCCACCACTGAATATAAATTCCGGCTCTTGGCTTCATCTCTAGCTCTCCACTTTTGAAACTGCTCATCAGTAGACTGTCCATCACGGATTTTATCTGTCAATGTCGACTGGACTGATAATGTGGCAAGACTAGGGGCCTCGCCCCTGGCATATACTGTGAGCTCAAACCACTGTATCTCGGACTGCAACGGTCCTTGGAGTGATAAATGAGTGATAACTGCTGCTTTTCTACTCAATGCGTCTGTCACTACATTAGCTTTCCCCGGATGGTAGCTAATGTCACAATCATAGTCCTTTACCAATTCGAGCCATCTGCGCTGTCTCATATTCAACTCCTTTTGGGTGAAGAAGTATTTCAAACTTTTATGATCGGTGAATATCTTGCACTTCTCCCCATAAAGGTAGTGTCTCCAAATTTTCAGTGCAAAGACTACTGCCGCAAGCTCAAGATCATGAGTAGGGTAGTTCTTTTCATGAATTTTCAACTGTCTTCACGCATAGGCGATCACTCGGTCATTTTGCATAAGAAATGCACCCAAACCAAGCTTAGAAGCGTCGGTATAAAGAACATAATCCCCTTGCCCTGATGGCACAGATAGCACTGGCGCTGATATCAAGGCTTGCTTCAACTTGTCAAAACTGTCTTGGCACTCGGGTCCCCAAATAAATTTCGTATTCTTCTTAGTCAAGGCGGTCATAGGTACCGCTAAAGATGAGAACCCCTGAATAAACATGCAATAATAGCCAGCTAGTCCCAAGAAACTACGAATCTCGGTGACGCTTTTCGGTACTGGCCACTCTTTCACTGCTTCCACTTTACTTGGATCAACTTCCACTCCACTACTATAAATGATGTGGCCTAAGAATGCCACTCTATCAAGCTAAAACTCGCACTTACTAAACTTTGCATAGAGTTTTCTATCTTGCAGTACTTGCAGTGCTGTCCTCAGATGGCGACTATGCTCCTCTCTGCTCTTGGAATAGATCAATATGTCATCAATGAAGACAATAATAAACTGATCCAGATACTGCTGAAATATGCGATTCATGAGATCCATGAAGATCGCTGGCGCATTGTTCAACCCGGATGGCATGACCATAAACTCATAATGCCCATATCTCGTGCGAAATACCGTCTTGTGAACATCAGACTCCTTAACTTTCAATTGATGGTATCCCGATCGCAGATCAATATTAGAGAATATCGATGCTCCTTGCAACTGATCAAATAAATCTTCAATTCTTGGCAGTGGATACTTATTTTTGATAGTAACTCGATTAAGCTCACGATAATCGATGAAAGGCGCATACTACCATCTTTCTTTTTCACAAATAATACTGGAGCGCCCCATGGAGAGAAACTAGGGCGAATGAAACCCTTGTCTAGCAATTCTTGGATTTGGTCTTTTAGCTCTTTCATTTCAGCGGGTGCTAGACGATAAGGTGCTTTAGATATAGGAACAGTGCCCGGCATAAGATCAATAGAGATTTCCACTTCACGATCGGGTGGAATGCCAGAAACGTCTTCGGGAAAGACGCTAGGAAAATCTCTCACAACATCAACATCTTCTAACTTATGGCTGATGGATTCATGTGTAGTAGTGACACATGCTAGATACGCATGGCATCCATGCTTAATAAGCTTCCTCGCACATAGACAAGAGATAATGTGCGGCATTTGCTTGTTTCTCGCTGCCTCAAAGACAAAAGATTTACCACTGGGTGGCCTGATAGATACTGATCGCTGACGAAAATCAAT
Source organism: Primulina eburnea (assembly GCF_022965805.1). Taxonomy (NCBI): domain Eukaryota; kingdom Viridiplantae; phylum Streptophyta; class Magnoliopsida; order Lamiales; family Gesneriaceae; genus Primulina; species Primulina eburnea. The sequence continues at coordinate 12,030,392 of NC_133110.1, forward strand.
CGAAGCTCCATTCATTGATAACCAGTACATCCCAAGTATAATATCAAATTCGGTCATAGGAAGTACAATAAGGTCTGCCCGAACTACTGCTACTACTTAAATTATAATTCACCCAAGTGTAGGTTGTCTGCAAGTAATATATTTTGTAAGTACGAGATCGATCCATAGAGAGGTTATTTTGAGTTTAAATTTATTAATTTATAGATTACCAAATGCAAGAATGAAGTTTACAAATTATAAATTTTATCAAGGCTTGAGGATTTATTCTTGGTTTATGTGATATTGTTTAACTAAAAGTAAAACAAAGGAAACCACCATAAATAATTGTTCCAAGAAAATTAAACACACATATAATATAATATAGTTCCCATGATAGAAAATACCGAATTAATCGATATTTTATATATGGTACCTATGATTATAGTTATATCTATATAAATATATAATTGCATAAAGTAAATGTTAAATTAAATCATTATATTTCATTTAGAACAACCGGCAGAGCCACGCTATTGCCTAAATGAAATATATTGATTTAATAAGTTAGTTGCGGAAAAGTAAAAGTTAGTTGCAGAAAAGTAAAAGTTAGTTGCGGGAAAATAAAAGTTAGATGCAAAAAGTAAAAGTTAGTTGCGGGAAAGTAAAAGTTAGTTGCGATAAAGTAAATGTTAGATTGTTAGATGTTAGTATTAAATCATAATATTTCATTTAGAACAACCGGCAGAGCCACGCTATCGTCTAAATAAAATATTATGATATTATTATATATATATATATATAATATAATATAATATAACAATAATAATAATAATTGATGAAATATTTATTGTATCAAAATTTAAACAACAAATCAAGATAACCACTTCAATGGTATCGAGCATTTGATGTAAATTGATAACAACAAATAATTCATTTTTATGCCTTCAATAAAAATAAGTTAGATAAATGAAAAGAAATAAAGAAAGAATATACAAAATATAACAATCTTACTTCACCAAGAATGCATCCTCTTCACCTTGACATAATAGATTTAACTAGCCATGAACTTACTTTTAATCAACACTAAAATATCACTAATAGTTGAGAAAATGAAAGAAAATATTTCGGAACTTAGAACTTTGATACACACTCACACTATATTTTACAATGAGATAGAATGATTCTCAAGCTAGCACAAGGCCTCTATTTATAGGCCAAATGAGAGAAAGGGTCAAATTTTTTATTAATGCTATGTAGTTGTAATAGTAGTCTTTGTCTCCTCCAACTCCAATTCCATGTCCCTTCTTTCAATGACTTGTTTCACGACTTTAATCACCGAATTTGACTCTGCTCAAAACGACGAAAATGTGGAGAATTGTCTGTAGATGAATTTGGCCACCTGATTCACCTCATTTGGATAAATATTGAAATAGTTATGAATTTTTTACTATATGCTGGTCATAGTAAAAATATATTTGTCCTCCTTTTGGTATTTGCACAATTTGATTATCTAAATGAACTTTTTAGGCAATCATGTCTTCTGCAAAATTGTAGATAATTTCTCAAGGATTCCAAACATGTTTGAATCATCTCCATTTGAATTTTCTAGCTTGAGTTATCATTATTTTACCAACACGTAGAAAACCTGAAAATAAAACATATTTAGTAAAACATTTAAATAGCTTGAGTTATTCTTTCAGGTCAAAATATTTAATGAATAGCTAGTTTTCACTCATGGAGTTGGAATGAATATTAACTCTCATCGAAAAATGCTAAGTATTAAAGCAGACAATTAGAAAGCTAATATTGAAAACAAAATAGGAAAATTTACAAAGAAAGAAATCCCCCTTTTTTTTCTTTTCTTTTTTTTTTCTTTCTATTTTTTTTCTCAATAACGTGACTGCAAAGTTTTACAATAAAATAAAAAATTTTATCCAAACATTCTACCATAAATATCTATGTATACATATATAAAAATTTATATAACGGATACATCCGACTACCTTTGAAACTTATCTAGCACAAACAAATCTTTTTGTTTGTTTTTTTTTTTTTAAAACACCTTTGATTGATGTTTTTAGAATATATTGATAGTAAATCAATCAAATCAAGAAAAAATTACAATGAATGAAGTACTTTGCAGTCCGTTATTTATTTACTTTTTTTTTTTCAATAAATATATATTTTTTTAAAAGGGATTTATATTCTTGTAATTAACCATTTTTCAATAATCAATAAAAGTTTATTAATTGTTTTCCAATTCTCACCACTTCCTCACAAAAGATGTGTGAGTATATATTATACTTTTACAACAAGATTTCTTTCAGTTATACATGTTAACAACCATACAAATCATATCTTTTAACTATATTCTCATAAAATTTTTAGAAATTATTTTATTTGAAAACACACAAAAATATAAATATGTATATATAAATAAATAAACACATCTATTATACATTTTATATTAATTGTCAAAAAAATATATATATATAAATTGGTACATATGAAAAACTAATTTTTCTTGTAATCTGTAATTTGAATATAATGAATATTAAAATCTAGTGTATTGTGATTTTCCGATAATTATTAACTAATGCGTCTCAGATGCATTTTACTGACACCTTACTCGACATTGAACTAAAAAGTATTATTATTATTACTACATATTTTTATTTTTATATAATAAAAAAAAACTAAGAAGAGAAGAAGAAGAAGAAGAAATTATTCATACCTTAAAAAAAACATTAAAAACATACCGTTGAATCACAAGTTTAGCATCACTTGAATTTTCTTTTCTTACTCTTGGATGTTGGCCAATTAAGTTGAGATAAGAATTGATCTGGTTCATGACTAAATCCTTGCAGTAAATCAATAAGTTCACCTTCACTTGTAGCAGAAACTAACATCCTTCGCGAAGCCAATGAAATAAACCCCTGTACCACAACATCATCAAGAAACGATAACAATTTATCATAATAATTGTTAACATTTAACAAACCAATTGGCTTATTGTGGATATTTAATTGTGCCCAACAAACAGTATGAAATATTTCCTCCAAAGTACCGAAGCCTCCTGGCAAAGCAATGAAAGCATCTGAATGTTCAATCATTTGAGTAATTCGTTCATACATGTTGTCCACTTTCATTTCTTCTCCTATTGTTGGTCCTATAAGATTGGCTAAGGTAATCGGAATAATGCCTAATACTTCACTTCCACCCGCATGCGCAGCTTTTGCAACTTTTCCCATGAGGCCAACTTCACCACCACCATATACCAAATGAATCTTTTTTTAGCAAGTGTTATTCCAAGCTTTTCTGCTACATCTTCATAAATTGAATATTTTCCTGCACTAGATCCACAAAATACACAAATATTTTTGATTTTACTTACCGTGGACGTTGACATGTTGAGAAATATGTTTTCTGTAATTTTTAGATCACAGCATATGAATTTATAAGCGTAACATGCCAAAAGTCAATATTTGAACAGGAAATTATTATTATTAAAAGAAAATAAAAATGACAAAATTAAAACAAATATATACAGCGTAGTTGTGATTGTGGCTCACATCTTCCTCTGATTTTACGTTCAGTAACGGCTTCAACGCCTTCTATGAGTCGAGGATATGCTTCCCATCCAATTTTCTTATAAATTGGCAAACAGGGTCTTTTAACGTCAGATTCCCAAGACGAAATTGTGTATATATATTTACTTATCTAAATAGATATGCGTTACTACAGTAGGATCTTTGTAAGGCTGATTCCACTGTCCATATTGTTATTCCTCATGTTGAAATTGCCACCATAGTTTAAGAAGTTCATTTTGCACGTACCCACTAGAATGCGTATCAAGAACCTCTAGAAAATTATCCAAAGGCTCTTTACTCAGACCATTCTTAATGAATAAAATTTTATCTTCTCTATTCATTGATGTCATTCCAACATTTTTGCATTTCCCATTACAAGTCCACCTTGCACATTTATAACATCCACCTATACGTTTAGCTCTTCGCTTTTTAGCATATGTGCTTTTGCCAAATCCTGGCATATGTCTTATTATTAATTCACTTGGTTCCCCAACCAATCGAACTTTTGCTTCAATTATCAAACGGATATCATTCGGTATGCCATATGACATCATCAACCTAAGCCGCTCACATCTAGCTTTATAAATTTTTTTCAACGCATTATCAGGTAAACAAGCAAAATATTTACGAAGATTTATAATACACACATCCATATTATTATTATTATTATTATTATTATTATTATTATTATTATTATTATTATTATTATTATTATATATATATATATATTTCAATTATTTTGGGAAAACTGAAGAAACCGACTTAGACAGTCACGGAGTACCGTTATCCGCCACTTAACCGGGAAATGAACTAGAATCTGCAAAAACAAAATGAAAATATCAACAACTATTATGGATCATATAAAGGCATAAACTCATCATTAAGAATTTCATTTTCTATAAAAGGCTTAAGTCTTTGTCCATTAACTTTAAACACATCATTATTTTTGGGATTTTCAATATCAACAGCACCATGAGGATAAACAAATTTGACTATAAATGGTCCTGACCACCTCGATCTTAGTTTACCTGGAAATAAATGCAAACGAGAATTATAAAGCAAAACTTTTTGTCCAATTTCAAATGACTTTCTCATAATATTTTTTATCATGAAAGGCTTTAGTTTTATCTTTATAAATCTTTGAATTTTCATATGCATCATTTCTTAATTCTTCAAGTTCATTTATTTGCAATTTTCTTAATTTAGATGCATCATCTAAATTAATATTAAATGCTTTAATTGCCCAATAAGCTTTATGTTCAAGTTCAACCGGTAAATGACAATGCTTACCAAAAACCAACCTATATGGTGACATCCCTAATGATGTTTTAAATGCAGTTCTATATGCCCATAATGCATCAGTTAATCTTAAAGACCAATCTTTTCGATTTGGATTAACTGTTTTTTCTAAAATTTGTTTTATTTCTCTATTTGCAAGTTCAACTTGACCATTACTTTGAGGATGATATGGGGTAGAAACTTTATGTGTAATGCCATATTTTCTTAACAAAGAAGAAAATGATTTATTTATAAAATGACTTCCTCCGTCACTAATTATTGCTCTAGGTATTCCAAATCGACTAAAAATATTTTCTTTTAAAAATTTTATAATAACTTTATGATCATTAGTTCTACATGCAATTGCTTCAATCCATTTTGAAACATAATCAACAGCGACTAAAATATACGTATATCCAAAAGATAATGGAAATGGACCCATAAAATCTATCCCCCAACTATCAAATATTTCAATAATTATGATTGGATTTAAAGGCATCATGTTTCGTTTTGAAATTGATCCCATCTTCTGACAGTTTTCACAAGATTTGCAAAATAAATGTGTATCTTTGATTAAAGACGGCCAATAAAATCCACATTGTAAGATTTTTGTAGCTGTTTTATTGGATGAAAAATGACCTCCACATGCTTCAGAATGACAAAATTTAATAACATTACTTACTTCATTGTCGGGTATGCATCGTCGAAAAATTTGGTCAGGACAATACTTAAATAAGTAAGGATCATCCCAATAAATTTTTTTAACTTCTATCAAGAATTTATTCTTATCCTGTGAATTCTAATGAGAAGGCATTTTATTTGTCACAAGAAAATTTACAATGTTAGCAAACTATGGCATAATAGTAGCATAAACAACTGATCATCTGGAAAATTTTCATTTATTGGTATTTCATTATGAGATGATTAAGTCATTATTCTAGATAAATGATCGGCTACAACATTTTCTTTTCCTTTTTTATCTTTAATTATAATATCAAATTCTTGTAACAATAAAATCCACCGTATTAGTCTTTGCTTAGCATCTTGTTTATTTGATAAATATTTTATGGCAGAATGATCGGTGTAAACAATAGTAGTAGAACCAATTAAATAAGATCGAAACTTATCTAATGCAAACACTACTGAAAGTAATTCTTTTTCAGTAGTCGAATAATTTATTTGGGCACTATTTAAGGTTCTACTAGCATAATAGATTGCGTAGGGTTTTCCTTCTTTTCTTTGTCCTAACACAACTCCTATAGCATAATCACTTGCATCACACATTAATTCAAATGGTAAAGACCAATCTGGAGGTTGTAAAATAGGTGATGTAACTAAAAGATTAATAATTTTTTAAAAAGCTTTTTCACATTTCTGAGTCCATTCAAATTGTGTATCTTTTGTTAAAAGATTTGAAATTGGTTTAGATATTATGCTGAAATTTTTTATAAACCTTCTATAAAATCCTGCATGACCCAAAAATGATCGAACTTCTTTAACCGTTTTTGGTGATGTTAAATTAGCAATAACATCAACTTTGGCTTTATCAACTTCAATTCTTTTTTCAGATATCACATGTCCTAAGACAATCCCAGATTTAACCATATAATGACATTTTTCCCAATTTAAAACAAGATTTTTTTCTTCACATCTTTTTAATATTTCTTCTAGGTTTTTAAGACAATTTTCAAATGAGTTTCCAAAAACAGTTATATCATCCATAAAAACTTCTACAAATTCTTCAATCATATCACTGAAAATACTTAACATGCATCTTTGAAAAGTAGCCGGAGCATTACATAAACCAAATGGCATTCTTTTAAATGCAAAAGTTCCGAAAGGACAAGTGAAAGTTGTTTTTTCTTGATCTTCTAATGATTTAGGTATTTGATAATACCCCGAATACCCATCAAGAAAACAGTAATAAGAATTTCCTGCTACTTTTTCTAGTATTTGATCTAAAAATGGTAGTGGGAAATGATCTTTTCTAGTTGCGTCATTTAATTTTCTATAATCAATGCACATACGCCAACTAGATGGAATCCTAGCTTGTAATAACTCTCCCTTTTCATTTTTTATAACAGTGATGCCTGACTTTTTAGGTACTACTTGTGTTGGACTTACCCATTTACTATCTGAGATTGGATAGATAATTCCAGCGTCTAATAGTTTTAATACTTCATTCTTAACAACTTCTTTCATATGTGGATTTAACCTTCTTTAGCGGTTGTTGATACGTTTTAGCATTTTCTTCCAAGTGAATTTTATGTGTACAAATTAAAGGATTCATACATTTTATATCTTTCAAAGTCCATCCAATTGCATTTTTATATTTTTTAAGTAATTGAATTAAATCTTCTTCTTGATTTGGTAGAAGAGTGGAAGAAATTACGACAGGAAATGTTTTATTTTGACCAAGAAATACATATTTCAATTCTAATGGTAAAACTTTTAATTCAAGTTTTGTATTATCATCTTCTTTAAAATTATTTTCAGACTCAAAACTTTCTACTGAAAAAACTTCAGATTGTTGATTTAAGTTTTCTTCTTGTATATTTTCTTCCACAATTGTTTGAATTTCATTATCATCTTCATTTTCATTTTCATTAATTCTTGGTTGTTTACATAAAATAAACACATTAAGTTCTAGAGTCATATTTGTAACGTCCCGAAAATTTAAAAGTCCACGTGAGCCACATACATACAAATTATTAAATTTCTTTGGTATTTTATTAAATTCTTTTAAAGCATAAAAATGCATAATTATTTTATTAATTTGTGTTTAATTATTTTTATGCATTTTATGCATTAATATTGCATGATAGAATTTATTTCACGAAACTTTAAAGGTTTATGCATTAAAGATTTTTAAGTTTCATTTCGCGCTCACGAACGAAGAACGGAGACCGGATAATTTTCAGGAAAATTATTTTATTACACGATCTATTTTTATAAATTAAGTTAAAATATTTTTAAGTGTATTTTTCAAAAATGAGAATTTTTGGGTATTTTTACCCGTAATATTTTATTTTTATCGGTACACAAAGTTTATCGAATCGGAGAACTTTTTAAGGGTTTGACTAATATTTTCAAAATCTTTCCAACATGAAATATTTTTCGGGAGTGTGTTTGGAATTAATGGATCAACTTCTAAGTTTGTTGAGCTTAAAAACTCTTTTAAGTTTTTAATTAAATCATTTAAGGACCATTAGCTAGCTGATTAATAACTAATTAACCTACCCTACACAATTACCCTCTCCACCAACCGACACCCCTTTCATTACATATTATTCTCCAGCTGCATTTGTCTATCGGTTCCATCATTCCTTGTTGAAGGCCACGGATTTGCTTCGTTTGCAATAAATAAATTCATCCGACACTCCTCTCCAAACCACTCCATTCTTTCAATTATTCAGCATCCCTTCAGTAGCTCATGACTTCTGCCATTGGAAGTCCCTCAAGAAAAATAGTGGCCATAGCTTATTCTTGAGTGGGAATTTCTCCGGTGCTTCCGTTGCTTATTTCTTCATCTTCTTGCTTCTATACATCAAAAGGCACGCATGTATCACCCTCAACCGACACTCTCCCCATTCACCATTATTCCTCTCAATTTCAGCAGCTCCTCTACAGCAAAGGCTTCGGCCATATCCATCTCTTCAAGAAAAATTCCCCGGCTTGATTCCCGACGCTCGTTCTTCGGTTTTCTTACGAATTATTTACCAGGCACGCTTTGTATCCTTCTTTCTGCATCATTCACGCCATTATATGCTGTTACATGTGTGCTCGCATACGAAAAATGTTTAAAACCGTTGTTGCTTCATTTATGCATTCGGTTTTCAAGTGATCATGCTACCCTTAGTTTGATACTCAAGTTTCTGATAATCTGTGAAAGGGGCTGCTGTGAGGTGTTGATAAGGGGCTGAGATTAGTGTCAAGATGTTGTATAAAGATTTAAACCAAATGCAGATGCTGTAGGGTGAGAGATCGAGAGTTTGAGGCTTGGGTGGTTCAAATTCTATCGGCAAGGGCTGCGGCTGTGCATGGGCTCGATCACAGCCATGTCTCAGCCTTTGTCATGTCTGGTATGATGTTAGGAGTGGACCATGGGCACATGGACGAGGGAGGAGTTCGGATCTTGGAGATGTAGTTTGTTAGAGAGAAATTGTGTTAGTCGATCGGGATTTATGTGTGAACTTGTACAACATCATTTCTCTTTGGATTGGCTTTGTTAAGAGGTCTATTACGGTCATAAGGAAGAGATTGAATGGTTGGACAAGTGGTAGGATTAGAGGGGACCGAGTGATTTATGATTTGGGGACATGTGTTGTAATGTGGTTATAGAATAAGGTTGGCCGAGAGCATTGTTCTTATCCTGGATAGTAGCCGAGAGTTTTTGGGCCTGTTACTTTAGTATTAGTAGCTTTATAGTGTGTTAAAGGTATGGTAAAAGTTGGAGAAAAATTTGGTTAAGTTTCGAGTCAATTCGGGTTAAAACCGAGACCTCAATCCAAGTTTTAAAACGAATCGGTTAAGTTGTAAAATGGGCTCGAGTTTACGTCTAGGAATACTTTTAAATATGTTTTGGGACAATTTTAGGAGTTTGGTAAGTTTTGGATCAAAATAATGAGTTTTGGAATTATTCGGGATTTATCGCCGCACGAAACGCTAATTAAAGAATTAATTGAAACGCCTAGATTTAAGCTTAATAAAATTATGGGAAATTATATTTAAGCTCAAATAATTATTAGAAGTCTAAGTTTTTAATTTGGGAATTTTATGCTAAGGTTTGGTTTAATTCGGGATTTAAAATGCATTAATATGTTGTATTTAGAGATTAATGTAAAAGTCATCGATTTAAGCCAAATATAAATATGAGAAAATTCATGTAGGCTTAAATAATTATTTGGGACATTTTAGAGTCAATGGAATTAATAAAATGTCAAAAACGTGAAATTTATGTTTAGGGGTGAAACGATAATTTTTTTATTTTCAGGGGCAAAATGGTAATTTTGCACCCGGGGTGAGATTTTAGTCCTAGCAGCGCCCTGAGCACGAATCATAATATTTTTAAATGTTCATGCATCACGTTTACGATTTTTACGCTATTATAATAAATATTGGTGCATTCTTGATTTAAAGGAATTAAGAGAGAGAAAAGTAAGAAAATGAAGAGCACTCCGTCTCCGCCGCGCCGCGTCGTTATTTCGTTTGTTTTCTGTCAAAACAAACCAAGGCATGTATATACTTTTTATAAACCTCAATCAAGTCATATAGGTATTTTTAAATATCGCAAGTACATGATTTTAATTGTTTATATTTAATTATGTTGGTTAATTATATTACGTGCACAGAAAATATTCATTTTTGAGATTTATGCGATATGGCTTGTGGTTCATTCACTATGTGGGAGGGTTATTTTATACGGTCGCCAGTGACCGATCAGTTCAGTATGGTACCACCCGGTCGCCAGTGATCGGACAGCTTAGTTCAGTTTCAGCCTCCCCGGTAGCCAGTTACCGATCAGTTTCAGCTTAGTGCAGTGGCCACAGGCGTAAAACATAATCTCAACAGAAAATTTTACCAGTTATTTCAGTACAGGGCTCCAAGGAGCAAACATTTTTACTGTGATTATCAGTTCAGTTATGCACGTATTATAATTGCTCAGTACAGATTATTTTCAGCATCAGTACAGATTATTTTCAGCATCAGTACAGATTATTTTCATCATTAGTACAGATTATTTTCAGCATCAGTACAGATTATTTACAGCATGAGTACAGATTATTTTCAGTATACCTCATGACATGATATTTTATCCCATGCATATTTTACTTCAGATTTTTACTCGTTACCTACGATATATGCATGCTGAGTCTTTAGGCTCACTAGACTTGATTGTTGTAGGTACTGATGATGTAACGTCTCGCTAGTTTTTAAAATTCTACTGGACATTTTTTTTTATAAAAGCTTCGCAATTTCAAAATAACATTTAAAAATGATCTTAAATATTTGACAATAAAATTGGCGTAGTTTTAAAATTTCCAAACTCCTCTAAAATCAAACGTAAATGTAAACAAATAAAAATATTAAAATCGTCATCGTATAAAAAGGTTCATCTCCTCTCAAAATCTCATAATCAAAATGCGGAAAACATGTGGTCCTCGGGTCGTGTCACCCCACCAAGTCTGTCTACTCAGTGTTCAGCACCTACAGTCTTCTCAATAACAAGCTCACCTGCATCACACACGCCTAGTGAGTCTAAAGACTCAACACACCTGCACCGTTAATAACAAGTACATATACATAGCACACAGCAGTGAAAAATATCATACTCAACATATCTTTCATGAACTTAAAAGCATAATTTAAACGTGTCGTGCAAAATCGTATCGTCTCAAAACATGTCATCATATAATTATACGTGTCGTGTAAAATCATATCATGTCAAAACATATCATCTCATGTTATCATATACGTATACATTTTCTTTTAATTGAATTCAGTTCATTAGTTGTGACTTTCGTATCAGCTCTATCGTATCAGCTCTATCGATGGATCCATCTATAAAAACCGTGGTACCCGGCGGCGGGGGACATCAGCGACAGCATTACCCGCCCACTGAGCCCGGGCCTCAGCTCATCATATCTCATGTCATCGTATACTTATACATCGTCAGTCACAACCAATTCCCATCCTTCAAAAATATCATCATTTTCCTCACTTAATAAAAACATGCATATGCGTAACTTTTCCTTTAAAACAAGCATGCAACGTATTTATCGTAATTGCGTAAAAATCATAAAAATGATGCATAAACATTTAAAATATCATATATTTGTGCTCAGGGCGCTACCAGGACCAAAATCTCATCCCGGGTGCAAAATGACCATTTTGCCCCTGGAAACCCAAAAATTACCTTTTTGCCCCTAGACGTCAAATTTCACCTTTTTGACATTTTCTTAATTCCATTGACTCTAACATGTCCCAAATAATTATTTAAGCCTACATGAACTTTCCCATATTTTTATTTGGCTTAAATCTATGACTTTTAAATTAATCTTTAAATATAACATATTAATGCGTTTTAATCCCGAATTAAACCAAACCTTAGCATAAACTTCCCAAATTAAAAACTTAGACTTCTAATAATTATTTGAGCTAAAATATAATTTCCCATAATTTTATCAAGCTTGAATCTAGGCGTTTCAATTAATCCTTTAATTTACGTTTCGTGCGGCGACTAAATCCCGGATAAATCCAAAACTCATTATTATTATCCGAAACTTACCGAACTCCTAAAAATGTCCCAAAACATATTTAAAAGCTTCCCTAGACGTAAATTCGAGCCTAAAACAAAACTTAATCGATTCATTTTAAAACTTGGACCGGGGTCCTGGTTTTAATCCGAATCGACTCAAAACACAACCAAATTTTTCCCAACTTTTTAACACATCTTACACACACTATAAAGCTCCTAAAACTTCCACCTCAGCCCCTAAAACTAACGGCTGATGAACCAGCAAGTCGTTGGACTCTAATTCCCCCCAACAAGACACGTACACCATCAATCACCCCTCTAAATATTTGTGATGGCCCTTCTCCACCGAAAACATCCCTCAACCAATCATATCTTGGCAACTCTAGGCTCTTCTGGACTCAAATAACCCATGCTTGAATTTCCATGCACTAACCCCTTCCCTCCCGATAAGAAATAACCGAACCCACTCCTCAAGGAAACCATCGACACGACCCTTTCCTTGCAGCATCCCACAACTAAAATAACACCCAAGCCAACTACTTGATACCACCAGCAGCCCCTTGCACGGTACATTAAAACGTGAGTGGAAAACAAAGAATACATGTATTTGACAAGAACAAACGGAAACCTTCCCTGGTATGGCTGGATCGAGATATACACACGCATATAACACATCACAGTATGTATAAGACGTAAATGATGCAGAAATAAGGGTACGGAGCGTGCCTTGAAGATTGAAAAACAAGAACAATGCAAAGGGAGACCCGGTTGAAGCTTTTCTTTTGCAAAACAAGAGAGAACCGACGCCTTCAATCATGGAGCTCTGAAACCGAGGGTGGGGAATGCTGAATGGGGAGAGAATCTGAATGGAGAGGGACGTGTATCAGCTGTGGGGGGGTTACGGGAGGTTAAGGGATTTAATTAGGCTTAATGAGGTTGCAATTAAAAAGGTTAATGGGCTCTAACCTTGATAATTAAAGGTTTAAAATAATATTTAAGTCTAATGAGTTCAAAAGTTGGCTCGTTAAATTCAAATACACTCCCGAAAAATATTTCGTGTTGAAAAGGTTTTGAAAATATTAGTCGAACCCTTAAAAAGTCCCCCGATTTGATAAAATTTGCGTACCGATAAAAATTAAAATCTTGCAGGTAAAAATATCCATAAAAATCCTATTTTGCTAAATACCTTTAAAACACCTTATTTTAATGAATAAAAAATTAATTATGTAATAAAATAATTTTCCTGAAAATTCTCCGGTCTCCGTTTCTCTTCGATCGTGAAATTCACCTAGAAATCCTAATGCATGAATTTCATGAATTAAATCCTATCATGCATGAATTATGCATAAAATGCATAAAATAATTAAACACAAATTAATAAAATAGACATACATTTAATGCTTTAAAATAATTTAATAAAATATCAAAGAAAATTAATAATTTACATGCACGTGGTTCCCGTGCACTTCCAAATTTTCGGGACGTTACAGATGAGGCCAGGGCCGAGGACGGGGACCAGTGAGTCAGCTTGGGCCGGCAGTAGTGGCACCCGAGGACCTCAGTGCATCAGTGTTTATTTTATTCCGCAAACAAATTTTTATCAGTCATTGGACATTTTTTTAAATTGTACTTGTTGACAAACTTTATTTTCTTCCGCTGCTTTAATTTTAAACATTGAACTTGATTCATCAGTGATTTTATGAATGAGGCCATTTAAGTTCTTTTAAAAATAAAATTTTTAATTTTCCGCAAATTTCAAAGCGAGGATTTTCGGGCCTTCACAATATTTCCAAAAGACAATTTCATTATTCCATTTCGGCAGTTAATTAAAGCATTTGAAGTTGCTAGAAATGGTCGTCCCAATATTATTGGAATTTCATTATGTACTTCTATTGGTTGTGTATCCAAAACAATAAAATCTACAGGATATATAAATTTATCAACTTGAACCAACACATCTTCTACAATATCTCTAGGTATTTTGATTGACCTATCCGCCAGTAAAAGAGTAACAGAAGTGGGTTTTAATTCTCCTAGATTAAGTTTTTCATAAACTGAATAAGGAAGTAAATTCACACTTGCTCCCAAATCCAACAAAGCTTTTTTAATTTTGTTTTCTCCAATAATGCATGAAATTGTTGGACAACCAGGATCTTTATATTTTAAACTAGAATTATTTTGAAAAATAGAACTTACTTGTTCAGCCAAGAATGCTTTCTTCTTCACATGCAATTTTCTCTTCACAGTACACAAGTCTTTTAAAAATTTTGCATATGACGGTACTTGTTTAATAGCATCTAATAATGGAATATTTATCTTTACTTGTTTAAAAAATTCATAGATATCAGAATCACTTTTTTGTTTTTTATGATTTGTTAATGCATGAGAAAATGGTGGAGGTTTATTTGACTCATTTACTATTTCAGATGATTTATCATTCACCTTATTATTCTTAGAATTTAAGGTATCATCATTCTCAAAAGTATCAGGATTATCATCCTTACTCTTTGATTTTAAATGATCCTTGTTTTCATTACTATATGGATCATTAACTATTTTACCACTTCTAAGGGTAATAACAGATTTTATTTGATCAATTTTTTCATTTTTTAATTCTTGATTTTGATTTTTAGGATTAGGTTGAGGTTGAGATGGAAATTTTCCTTTTTCATGAATATTAAGTGCAGATGCAAATTTTGCAAGAGTTTCTTTCAAATCACTTATAGATTGACTGTTTTGAATATTGATAGACTCTTGCTTTTGGATAAATGCATGAATTACATCTTCAAAGTTTTTTCTTGGAGGTGTAATATAAGGAATATAACCTTGATGATTTTGGTTATTTTGAAAATATTGTTGTGACGTTTGTGCATTATTATCATTCCTCCAACTAAAATTAGGATGATTTTTCCATCCAGGATTATATGATGGTGAAAAAGGATCTAATATTGATTTTTTATAATTGTTAACATAATTTGCTTGTTCATGGAGACATTCTTTAAATGAAGGTAATGTTGGACAATCTTTTGTAGCATGATCATGTGTATCACATATATGACAAACAATTTCTTGAATACTTTTTAATTGACCACTCTTTTTCGTTTCTAATGACTCAATTTTTCTTGCTAAAGATGCAAGTTTAGCTTGAATATCTATATCATCTTTAAGATTATAGATACCACCCCCATTTGTTGAATTATTGTTTTTAGTTGTTGGTGGTTCTATTGTGCCTATATTATCCCAATTTTGAGCATTTTCTGCTAATGAATCCAGATATTCCATAGCTTCATTTGGGTTTTTATCTTCAAAAGTTCCATTACACATGAATTCTATCATTTGTCGATTTTTAGGTATTAGACCTTCATAAAAGTTAGAAACTATTCTCCATGTTTCAAAACCATGATGTGGGCATGTATTAAGTAATTCTTTATATCTATCCCAACATTGATAAAATGTTTCTCCTTGTTTTTGAGAAAAAGTTGTAATTTGTCTTTTAAAAGAGTTTGTTCTATGGGAAGGGAAAAACTTTTTAAGAAATTGTTGTTGCATTTCATCCCATGACCTTATTGAACTCGATCTCAAATTTTGTAGCCATGTTTTAGCTTTATCTTTTAAAGAAAAAGAAAAAAGCTTTAATCGAACTATATCCATGCTACAATTTTGATCATTATAAGTGTTACAAACTTCCTCAAATTCTCTTAGATGCAAATATGGATTTTCAGAATCTAAGCCATGAAAATTTGGTAAAAGTTGAATAATTTGAGGTTTAAAGTTGAAATTAGATGCATCAGGAGGAAAAACTAAACAAGATGGGGCACTAGTTCTAATAGGGTTCATATGGTGCCTAAGTGTTCTTAATTGATCATGTTCTTGATTATTATTATTATTATTGTTATTATTATTATTATTATCATTATCTTGATTATTTGAATTATCATCCATGTTTAAATTATTTTCAGAAACTCGAATAAGTCTACCACTTTTTTTTCGACTCCAAATACTCATATAAAAAAAACAACACAATACTTATAAATAAAACATATTTAACAAATATAAACTTAATTTATACCTCCCCGGCAACGGCGCCAAAAACTTGCTACTACTTAAATTATAATTCACCCAAGTGTAGGTTGTCTGCAAGTAATATATTTCGTAAGTACGAGATCGATCCACAGAGAGGTTATTTTGAGTTTAAATTTATTAATTTATAGATTACCAAATGCAAGAATGAAGTTTACAAATTATAAATTTTATCAAGGCTTGAGGATTTATTCTTGGTTTATGTGATATTGTTTAACTAAAAGTAAAACAAAGGAAACCACCATAAATAATTGTTCCAAGAAAATTAAACACACATATAATATAATATAGTTCCCATGATAGAAAATACCGAATTAATCGATATTTATATATGGTACCTATGATTATAGTTATATCTATATAAATATATAATTGCATAAAGTAAATGTTAAATTAAATCATTATATTTCATTTAGAACAACCGGCAGAGCCACGCTATTGCCTAAATGAAATATATTGATTTAATAAGTTAGTTGCGGAAAAATAAAAGTTAGTTGCAGAAAAGTAAAAGTTAGTTGCGGGAAAATAAAAGTTAGATGCAAAAAGTAAAAGTTAGTTGCGGGAAAGTAAAAGTTAGTTGCGATAAAGTAAATGTTAGATTGTTAGATGTTAGTATTAAATCATAATATTTCATTTAGAACAACCGGCAGAGCCACGCTATCGTCTAAATAAAATATTATGATATTATTATTATATATATATAATATAATAAATTAAACAATAATAATAATTGATGAAATATTTATTGTATCAAAATTTAAACAACAAATCAAGATAACCACTTCAATGGTATCAAGCATTTGATGTAAATTGATAACAACAAATAATTCATTTTTATGCCTTCAATAAAAATAAGTTAGATAAATGAAAAGAAATAAAGAAAGAATATACAAAATATAACAATCTTACTTCACCAAGAATGCATCCTCTTCACCTTGACATAATAGATTTAACTAGCCATGAACTTACTTTTGATCAACACTAAAATATCACTCATAGTTGAGAAAATGAAAGAAAATATTTTGGAACTTAGAACTTGGATACACACTCACACTATATTTTACAATGAGATAGAATGATTCTCAAGCTAGCACAAGGCCTTTATTTATAGGCCAAATGAGAGAAAGGGTCAAAAATTTTATTAATGCTGTGTAGTTGTAATAGTAGTCTTTGTATCCTCCAACTCCAATTCCATGTCCCTTCTTTCAATGACTTGTTTCACGACTTTAATCACCGAATTTGACTCTGCTCAAAACGAAGAAAATGTGGAGAATTTTCTGTAGATGAATTTGGCCACCTGATTCACCTCATTTGGATAAATATTGAAATAGTTATGAATTTTTTACTATATGTTGGTCATAGTAAAAATATATTTGTCCTCCTTTTGGTATTTGCACAATTTGATTATCTAAATGAACTTTTTAGGCAATCATGTCTTCTGCAAAGTTGTAGATAATTTCTCAAGGATTCCAAACATGTTTGAATCATCTCCATTTGAATTTTCTAGCTTGAATTATCATTATTTTACCAACACGTAGAAAACCTGAAAATAAAACATATTTAGTAAAACATTTAAATATAAACAAACAATACTAAAATAACTTAATTTTATAATTTTAATGAAACATAAAATTTTAAAATACAAGTTTTAACATATAATAAATAATTAATTTTAAGTTTCATCAACTACATCTCTGAATAAACGAAGCTCCAGATTCTTGACAATCTTATACGTGAGCATTTGATAACCGGAAGGAATAGACTTTGAAACCCAAACCCATATCTTGAGGAGTAATATTCAGTCTTATGATGAAAGTTTCTGATATGAAAGAATGTATAGCTCCTGAATCTAGCAAAGCATAGGTAGCTACACCTAGAATGATAATCCTCCCTGCGGTAAAAATGTTTTTAAAATCTTTTAGTGATGATTCTTAAGGACTTACTATCAATAATTCCCAAATTTATATAAATGTTTCGTGTTGAACTTAAACGTTTCTAGGAAAATTACACATTAGTCCCTCAACTATTGAAATTTGCAAAATTGACCCCAAAAATTCAAATTATTGCAATTAAGTCCTTATATTATTTCGAAATCCTGACTTAATCTTGATGTTTTAGAATTGCATTATTGATCCTTAAGAATTTAGAAATTGCACTTAGGTCCCTTAAATTTCGAATATCTGCATTTAAGTCCCTTGAATTTTCAAAAATCGCATATTGGCCCCCAATAATTCGAAATTCCCCTATATGATTTTCTTTAATTTTGGCCCTAAAACTTTTTATTTGGAATCATTACATCCTTCACATAAAATAAGGCACAAAAATTCGAATCATTTTTCTATGGTTTCTAAGATCATCGCTTAAGTCCAACTAAGTAGAACATGCAACCTAATTTATTCTAGGTTGAAACTTAATCACAATTCAATTCTAATAACCAATTTAACATTTCATGCAGAAATAAGCAATATAAAAATGTTAAATGACTAGGTTACCCGTGATGAGTGTAGTGTCTGCCTCTTCCTCAGCTTCCTCGGCATTCATAACATAAGCTCGGGCCATAGTAGCTGCTTTCCTCTTTGGGCAGTCATTGGCTATGTGTCCCTCCTCTTTGCAGTAGAAACATTTATAAGATCCCCATTCGCATTTGCCAAGATGAGTACGGTTGCATTGTTTGCAAGGTTGCCTCTCAGCAGGCTTTGGTGCTCTCAGATTCTGTGGTTTTGGTGGCGCTGGCTTCTTGACTTGACCTTGGGGCTTTGGAGGTCCTTGAGGTCTAGGAGGACCAGTGTATGGCTTTTTATTAGGCTGATTATTATTCTGATGTTGTTGTGTCTTACCCTGTAACTCAAAGTCAATGTCCCTAAAGGACTGTTCAACCTGATATGCATAAGTAACTGCCATAGAATAATTCTCCGGACGCATCATCATGACTTTATCCTGAATGGTAGGTCGTAGGCCATCCATAAAGTGTCTCAGCTTTTCTTCAGCATCCTCGGCAACAAGGGGCACAAAATGGCAACCCCTATCATACTTCTTTACAAATTCACCAACCGTGACATCTCCCTGGCGGAGAGCCATGAATTCCCTCTTTATTCGGCTCTTAGCATCCGGAGTGAAATATTTCTCATAGAACTTCGTCTTGAACTGTGCCCAAGTGAGTGTGGCAAGGTCAACACCATGCTCGGCTCCTTCCCACCATAAAGAAGCGTCATCTCTAAACAGATAAGTAGTACATCTCACTCGGTCCGCATCTCCCATATCAAGATAGCGAAAATGTACCTCAAGTGAACGAATCCAACCCTCTGCAGCAAAAGGATCGGTAGTGCCAGAAAATTCCTTCGGCCCTAGCCTCCGAAACTACTCATAGATATCCTGTTGTGGCCTAGGTGGCTGCTGTAGCTGCTGCTGCATCTGCTGTAGATGCAGCTGTAACTGCTGCTGCTGTAACTGTTGCTCGAAGAGACGAGCCATACCCTCTAATGCACGAGTAGCAGGATCCCCTGGAGGAGGAGGTGGTGGTGGTGCATTTCTTTGACTATTCCTTCGGTGATTAACACTGTTCTCTGCCTGATTCTCGATTACGGGTACGCGTCTAGGAGGCATTTTTATCTGAATATTTTCCAAATTCTAACGTAACCAACATGCCTTTAAATCTAAGTTCTCTAATCATGTGACACATCTTAACTTAATTAGCAGTTTAAGCATGCATAGCAGAAATACTCAAAAAGCTAATAAACATGCATCATAAACATAATATTCATATCATCATGCAGGTAACATCATATAGAATCATATAAAACATGTAAACTTACAAGTTTGAGGCTTGACGACTGATCTTTCTGGCGCTGATGGTGGCACAACCCTTTACAGGACCTCTCCTCTAATACCAACTGAAACGTCTGTCCTTTTTATTGCTTTAAAAGTACTAGAAATATTTTTTTTTATATCTCGGCCAACTCGAACAATACATGAAAATTTGCACTTTTTAAAA
The DNA here is from genome assembly GCF_022965805.1 of Primulina eburnea. Taxonomy (NCBI): domain Eukaryota; kingdom Viridiplantae; phylum Streptophyta; class Magnoliopsida; order Lamiales; family Gesneriaceae; genus Primulina; species Primulina eburnea. The sequence goes on from NC_133110.1 coordinate 12,050,568, forward strand.
TAAACCTCAATCAACTAGTATTTAAAAATTCGAGTGAAATAGTCGTAAAGTAAAATCGTCTACTGTTTTACCAAACCTAAAAATCAATAAGTTTGAAAAGTATAGCCCATACTAAACCTCTCAAAAATCTCTCAAAAAGCATAAATAAATAGTCTTAAAATCTTTAACATAAATCATGAGTCAAAAGTCGTAAATGCGGAATAATAGAAGCGCTGGTCCTCGGGTTGTGTGCACCTTCAGTCCAGTCAAATCACCCATCAAGTCCTCCCTCAATACCACCTGCATCCATCACACCTAGTGAGTCTAAAGACTCAACACACCATAATCTTTATACCGAGTAATACGTAATACAATCAACATATAAGTGTGAAAAATACTTGTACTTAAAATATCGTTTTCATGAAGATGCATAAACATAAATATTTTCGTAAACATTTCCATGATGCATAAAACTTTAAACATAAACATTTTCACGACACGCATAAATAAATCCTTAACTTTTCCTCAACATGACATGAACATTTAACATGATAATAAACATTTTCCTTTATCTTTAGTTAAATTCAGATCGTTAATTGTGACTTCCTCAACATGACATGACATGACGATGGATCCATCTACATAAAACCACAGTACTGGGCGGCGGGGACATCAGTGACACTCTCACCGGTTAACTGAGCCTTGGCCTAACATGATCGAATAGGAATACGATTGTCGGGGCTCCCTCTGGAGCCTTTTCCCATAAATGGGCTCTCTCTGGGGCCTTCTCCCCTCACGACATTCCCATTTTTACCTCATAACCTCATATTCGCAATAATGAAAACACGATCGTCGGGCTCTCACTGGGACCATAACTCTCACGACGTCGCCATTATTAACGAATTAGTCACAATCACTTCACTTCTTTCAACATTTTTCATTCACATCACTTTATAAAAATCGTGAATAATATTTACATTTTCATTTTGAAACCAAGCATGCAACATGTATTTTAAATGTCTTCCCTCAATTATAAATATCAAATAGACATTTAAAAATCATAATTTAATCATGAACATTTCATAAACATTTAAAAATAATCATAAAAACAGCATTTCGGGCACTGCCATTACCTTTACTAATTTTCCGGTCTAAAAAGACCGTTTTACCCCTGGACTCGACATTTTTTGTTTTCGAATTTTTTCTTGATTTCATGACTCTAACATGTCCCAAATAATTATTTAAGCTTAAGAGAATTTTTTCATAATTTTATTTGGCTTAAATGTAAGACTTTTTCAATTATCTTTTCTTAATTGTTTTAAAAGTGTTTTAATCTCGAAAAATACCAAACTTTAATATAAAATGTCTAAATTCTAAATTTACTCTTTTTATATTATTTTAGCCCTTATGGACCACGACTCGACCCCCGTGAGCCGTTTTTCAATTTTCATTATTTAAAACACCCTATTTGACACCTAAACTTCGACCCCGAGCTAACTTCCGATTTTCACGAGTTACCCCCGAACCATATAGATCCAAAACTTGACCAGCATCCTAAAGTACCCTACTGGACCTTTAGACCACTAAGAAGCCATCCCGAAACCCAAAAATGAAGGCCCCCTTACTGCCCCTTATTCTGGCCGAGAGTTGCACTTGTGATATGACTCTCCCTTTTGCTTCCAGGACCTAGCCAGCGAGCCCAGACCCCAAACCACTCACCCTCACACCTTACTAAGACTCTAAAGACTTGTCATAGCCCAGCCCCTGAGCCCTGGACCGAGCCCCTATTCCCCTACCAGTCCCGCGAAGTCTGCACAATTCTGTGCAACTTCTCGGGTAGGAGTCCTTGCTTGCAAGGACTCCTCCCAGCCCTCCTAATGCGAGTCCTAGCTTGGCAAGGACTATTCCTTAGACACAACCCGACCCTAGATCAGCCCTGAACCCAAGCCCAGGCCTACCCTCCCTTAGAAACATGACAGCCGAACCCCATTAACTTCATGACAGAATAAAAACGTTTTTTAGTGAGTTGCTTGTGGTGTGCTGTTTTACATGAGTCAGGACCCCTTCCAATCATTTGTAAACATCCCTTGTTCATCACCTATGGTCATGGCAGCCTCTGGACAAAATAAAACATGGATTTACAACATAGGATCATGAGTTTACCTCTTGTGCATGCAAAAATCCGAAAATTCTGAAAAATATTTCAGGTTCTTCATGCATACAATAATTCAATCAATAATATGATATGATGGATGAGAAAAGGAAGATTAAGGTGTGCCTTTGCGTTATATACGCTCGAATATCCGTTGACGACGAAGAACGGAGGAACACTTGGCTTTGTCCTTGCTTACCCTTCGAAAATCTCCTTCCCAAGTGTATGGTGTGTGCTGCCGTGTGGTTGGGGGGTATGGGAAAGAGTATTTTTCAGAAAGTATAAGTGACCGATTGTTGTGAGTGCAAGGTTTAGGGTTTTAGGTGTTTTAGTCTCATATAAACTCTAATTAAGTTACTAACTAGGCTTTAGGCCTATCAAGCCACAATTAAGCCCATTGGTCTTTTAATTAGAATTAAATAAATATACTAGTAAAATTTTGGTAAAATTTTATGAATTAAATAGTCGGGTTGTCGAAAAGTTCGCATTTTAGTGAAAAATCAACTCCGATAAAAATTTACGTCCCGGCGTATAAAAATCACCTCAAAATCCTTATTTTCAAAAATACTAAAAAGCATCAACCATATTTTAAATAATTAAAAATAATCATTTAAAGAAAATCATTTTACATCTTTTCAGCCCTCGATCTCCGTTCCTCGATCGTCACTTGAATATTCTTAAAATTACCATTTTAATGCATGATGACAATAAAATCTCATTTAGCATATAAACAAGTATGTCACATAATTAATTAGCAACTAAAATCGATTAATTACTCAAGTTTCCTAATTTCCTAGATTCGCATGCAGTTGGATTACGGCGTCTTAATTTTGGGCCTTACATATTTCATGCTTTTAAGTTCCCCAAAATACTCTGCCATTAGAGCAGTCAGATCCATCAAATTTCACTGCGAAGAACTACAATAATGTGTGTAAAGTTTATAGCTTATATTTTCATTGTCGAAATTCTTTTCCATAAAAATATAATAGAAACAAGTGGGAAAATAGAGTGTTGTTTTGAATGTTTATATATATATATATATATATATATGTGTATATATATAGAAAACTAACATTTAAAAATATGTTCTATTTAGATATATGTGTAATAAAAGAATTACTTTGGAGAGAGTTCAAACAAGTTTATGCATAAGTTTTTAGGTTTGCTACCTTTTGCTTTGACAAGCGAGCAAACTTGGGCTGCCACACATCGATTTCGTATTTAAAGAATTCGGTGGTGAACCCAAGTTGGTGTTTTATTGTTAAATTTGATCGTGAATTATTTAGTTCTGGCCATATTGATAAGTTGTTTTTGATACTGGGTGCGAAAATTGAAGATAAGGCATTTCTAGATTTGATAAAGAAGTTGTTTGAATGTAAGATAGTCAACATTGAATTGGGTGGGGTTTGTTTAGGCAGGGGTCTGCCACAAGAATCTGCCTTGAGTTCGATGTTGATCAATGTTTACTTTAATGGGTTTGATAAGGAAGTTCAAGAATTACTATTAAACACGAATAAAGAGATTCCTAAGTTCGTGGAAAATGATCTTGTATCGGCTGAAAGAGATTCAGACCATGTTTTTTTATAAGCCATTGAAGATTTGTGTTGTCCGATTATTGGATGAGATATTGATTGTTACTTCATTAACAAAGATTGATGGCTTTAGAATTGAAGAATAGAGTAATGAAGTTATTAGGACGTGATTTGGATTTGAGAGTGGATAAACTTACAACTGTCATTCATAGCGCGGTTCACTACAAAAAACGGAAGGCGTAGCGACGGTTTTAATTAAAAACGTCGCCTATTAAATTTAGCGACAATTTACTAACACCCTTCGCTATAATAGCGACGGGTTTATTAAAACCGTCGCTATATTAGTGACGGTTTTTCATCAACCGTCGCTAATATTGCGACAATTCCACAAACCGTCGCCATGTGTGACGGTCTTGTATTCTACCGTCGCTATGTTAGCGACCGTTTTCAATCAACCGTCGCTAATATTAACGACGGTTTTGTATAAACCGTCGCTTAATATTAACGACGGTTTCTTAAAACCGTCGCTATAAGCAACGAGAGTTGAAAAACCGTCGCTTCTAGAATGCAACGCAGCCTCCGTGACGGATCGCGAAACCGTCGTCTTATCCTTTTCATTATCTAAATAATAATTCCAAACTATAACAAAAGAATCATTAATATTTTCAATATCAATCTTCATAGTTTAATCTAAAAATTAATGAAACTCTAATCAAATAATTGCATGCACAATGATATTAGTATTATTAAACATTAAGAGACCTGAAGTAAGTAAATTTAATGTCATTATCTAATTTTTATGTAACTAAAATCAGCTCAAACAAATGATAAAATATTTTATTTTGTTTAATAAAAAATACCGCCAAAGCCTATTTTTATAAAATTTGTGGTTCGTCTATAATTATCATATGCTAATAAATATTTCTTTATGTTTATAAACCAAATTAATCTTCTAAAATATGATATCATCTCTAACAATTTCATAAATTTGAAATAATAAAATACTATCACATTTAAGTAATTATTCTAGTTAATTATAAGAAAATCATATAAAAATTATTTCTAAATTTTTGAATATAATATCAAGATTTTGTTTTTTTATTTCTGTGATATCATAATTTTGTGTGTTGTGTGTGTATTTGTATACTCAATCAGGAGTAGGTCTCTTGTGAGACGGTCTCACGAATCTTTATATGTGAGACGAGTCAACCCTATCGATATTAACAATAAAAAATAATACTCTTAGCATAAAAAGTAATATTTTTCATTGAAGATCCAAATAAGAGATCCATCTCACAAAATACGATTCGTGATATCGTCTCACATAAGTTTTTGCACTCAATCCGAAAGCCAATTTGCATGATTGAATTTTAGTTAATTTAGAACAATTTTTTTTCCACAATATAAAATACTTTTCATCAAATCAAGATTCTCTGCATTGGTGTCTCCTTTAAACCCTAAGCCTTCACCGCTTTCCACATGCGAGTCTTCCGTGCTTAATAATTATTTTGAATTTGGTGTAAATACGAAATAAATCCGTTGTTTTTTTCTGTACCGATATTCTTCGCTGTTTCACGGTTAAATTATTTCAAATCAAGATTTTTGTTAGCCCTTTATGTTTTCTTTAGTTGGTTTTGCCTTTTTGAAGTGCGTAAATTGATTTTAATGTTCTGTGAATTTTTTTTGCTAGCATAAAGATGTCGTCTTTAAGGAATGTTATTCCAAGAAAAGCTCACAAGGAGCGCGCTCAGCCGTAAGTGTGATTATTTTTTGGGGCCATTAATTTCTTTATTGCCCATTTTGAAATATTTTGACATATATTTCCGGTTCACTCAATTGATTATTTGTTGTGTGTACCAGGAATTTCAGAAGGAAATTTGGGCTGCTCGAAAAACATAAAGATTATCTCATTCGTGCACGAGCCTATCACCAGAAGGAGCAGACTTTACTGGTAATTTCTACTACCCTGCGTCTTGTAAGTTTTGGTAGCATTTTATGAACGTAATTTGGCGAGTTCTTATTTTATGGTAAGTCGCTTCTGCGTGTTTATACCATAAACTTAAGGAAAAAGAAGCATTGAGGAACCCAGATGAATTTTACTTCAAGATGATTAAAACAAAAACTGTTGGCGGAGTCCATAAACCTGAGTAAGCTGGAAAATTTTATTTTTAGAGGTTATATGTTCTCTTTTGAGGATATTTAATTGAGTGTAATTTGAATATTAGTTGTTGAATGTGGATTTTGTAAAGGAGCCAGGCTAATAAGTACACTAACGAAGAGCTGATGTTGATGAAGACCCAAGACATTGGATATATTTTGCAGAAGCTTCAAACTGGAAAAAAGGTTTTATTTTAGAGTTTCTGGTTTTTTGGGTCTCGGATTCTCGAGATAGCTGTCATGCAGGTTCTTTATTCTGAAATTTAACTTTTTGGATGCAGAAAATTGAAAGACTTAATGGTATGCTGCATTCTCTTGACAATCATTTATCATCCAAACATGTTTATTATGCCGACAAAAGGTGAGTGATCAAGCCTTTTTTCTGCTAATTCTTGATAGTTTTCATACCCATTTTTTAGAGTAGTCAATTTCATGTTATAACAGTTATGTCACCACCAAAGTTTATTCTTTTCTCATTATTAGATATGGTCGCTTCTGATAGCTCAATTAATTTATTTCTTCAAAGTCATTTTATTCCCTTATGCTTTAGAAAGAACGTCTAATATGTAATCTAGGAAATTAAGATAAAACTATCTGAAGGCCAATTTCAATAGTTCAATGACCAAGGGGCAATGAGACTATCTTCTCTGGAACTTCTGTTTGAATAACTTGAATTCCATGTTTACACTTGTGTGTCTGCAAATGACAGATTCTTTTTTCATCCAAGACAGTGATTTGGTGGTAATGTACTGGTCACACAAAGTATTAATGCATAAAATGGTGAATGGCAAATATTGCTCAATAGTATAGCATTTTGAGCTTAGTAGATATTTTTGTGTTTCATGAAGTATGTTGGCCTGCTGTTGATTCTCTTTCTAGGGAGGAGGCAAGAGAAGTACACAAAAAAGTTTCAGAACAAGGGAACCCATCAGCTTTTAAAGACTTGCCTAAAGTTATTTTGAGGTACTGAAAGCTATTTTTTTAGTCAATTGCCTCCTACGAAATTGGATTTCCAGGTTGATAACCTGTTTCTACTTGCCTCCCCACAATTAAGATCCCTACCGAGTACCGAATGATATCATTACCGTCAATCCATAAGCTATATTGCAAAAACGAAGTGGACTACAAATTTTGCTTGACAATCAAAAATAATTTGCTTTAGTCTGCCTGTCCTCACAGCTCTTTCATTTGTCTCTTCACCACCCATACTTTACCCCCTTTAAGTTATCAATACCTCACTTGTTGATTGAATATTGTGATATTTGGCGCCTTGTCATAATATATTATTTTTCTTATTGAATTTAGTTTTAAATTTCTACTTCTTTGGTATTCCATGCTATTGTTCGAGTTTTCTCTTCAAAAACTTTTTTGGATTTGTTGGTCACAAATATATACCAATTGGGAATATCAATCGCATGCTATGTGAGTTAATTATAATTCCATTTATGCGTGCATGATAAATATTTAGGGTCGTGTGTCCTTTTTGTCTTGTCTGGACTTTCTACTGGGCTTCTATTTCTTCCCAGAGATCAATACTATCCAGTCATTGTGAGTGTTGTATCTTTGTATAAATTTTATGGGAATTAGGGGATGATACTTTTCTCCATCATTTATCCTTGCCACTTGACGAACTTTGGTTCAAGAAATCGAATTGATGCACAAGTGCTAGAGCATTTAAACCCACCTTACGTTTCTTGTATCATGAACTACTATCTATCATATTCCCTAAAGGGTCTTGTGAAGGCCCGAAAATCTTTACATGAAAATTGGCGGAAAATTTAAAATTTTCTTTTTAAAGAACTTAAATTGCCTCAACCATAAAATCAACTGATAAATCAAGTTCAATGTTTAAAAAAATATAGCAGCGGAAGAAAATAAAGTTTGCCAAAAATTACAATTTAAGAATATTCAACGACTGATAAAGTGTTTGAGCATAAAAAAAATATGGCAAGGGCTGAAACTGAGGTCCTCGGGTGTCACTACTGCCGACCCAAGCTGGCTCACTGGTCCCCGCCCTCGGCCCCATGCTCATCAGTACCTACAACAATCAAGTATAGTGAGTCTAAAGACTCAACATGCATATATCGTAGATAACGAGAAAATACTGTAGTAAAATTTGCATGGGATAAAATATCGTGTCATGAGGCATGCTGAAAATAACTGGTACTGAGAAATTATATTATGTGCATAGCTGAACTGAAAAATCATAGTAAAACGTTTGCTCCTTGGAGCCCTGTATTGAAATAAAATGTAGCGATTTTCTGTTGAGATTATGGTCTACGCATGTGGTCTCTGCACTGAACTGAACTGTCCGATCACTGGCGACCGGGGTACCAAACTGAACTGATCGGTCACTGGCGACCGTGGTACCAAACTGACATGATCGGTCACTGGCGACCGTGTAAAATAATACTCCCATGATAGTGAATCGACCACAAGCAATATCGCATAAATCTCAAAAATAAGTATTTTCTGTTTTTGCACGTAATATAATTAAATGACTGAATTAAATATCTTGTATCATTTTACCAACTGGATTGGATCGTCCCCAGGCTCGCTGCAACCTAAATATGCCATGAAAATATGCAATAGATTTTTCTTGACCAAACTATGCAATTAACTTTGAAAATGCGACAATTACGTCTAACGACTTCGTATTTAGTCATGACTCCGAACCAACCCGAACCAACACTGAACCGACGTATAGTAATGTTTAAAATAAGATTAAATTTATGAACTAATGCTCCTAAAATGATGAGGGTGAAAATCTAGGTGAAATGGAGGCCAAAACATGAAACGCTCTTTCGAGAGTCGATTTGGCACATCGCACCGTAAATTCTCGTACGACCTCAAAAATTATCCGAATCACAAACGGTCAAAAACACAACCTTCCTAACGCAATGGAGCACTGTCCAGTCGAAGGCCATAGGCTAAAAGCCGACCGAGAACTCGAACGAGCCTCCGAACCGACACAGAAACTTGCTGTAATTTTCCAGCAACTGCAACCTTGCTTGCATCGCGTCGTTTGCGAGACTTTTGGCCATTGGGGCTTGAAACACCGACCAAAGCCTCTCCAAAACGTCCCAAGGAATGATTCAAACCATGGCTAAGGGCCCTAGGCCAGCCACAATTCAAATTTTTCCAGCAACATTAGAAAACTCTTACCGAGGGCCCTCATGCGTACGTGTGTGGTGTTGTGTTCGCTTGCTGTCTCGACTCGTTCCAGTGGCCATTTAGTTGACCATGGCACGATCTCGACATCTTGTGGTATGGTATGAACCGTGGCTAAGGGCCATAGGCCAACCAAGATCCACGCCATACACAAAACTCGAACACACATGCTTTCCAAAAAATCGAAGGGGCGAGAGGGGAGGGGGCTGTTCTTGTTGTTTTCTGTAAAACCGCTTAGCCATGGACCAAGCCACCAAAAAGGAAACTTAGTCACGTCATAGACTTGCTAGGGAAGGGATCTAACCATGGCTATAGGCCCCTTGGGCAGCCATGATCAGATCCTTACCCTTATGACAGCAACTGAATTTTCGAAATTCAATGTGACACTCATGGAGGATGTGCTGTCATTTATGAATTCCTATGAGTATGGGGCTGGAACCAACGTTCTATCATGACCCTAACATGTCCTAGTACATGTCCATATGCAGCATCGAGCCCCTGGAACGAGCCATCCCTGAAATCTAAACCAAAACATACCAATCGTGAAGCATGGTAGAAACGAAAATTATTGCAGAATTATTTCTTGTTCTAGTTGCTTAAAATTTCGGTTTTTGTTCACTAAAACATGATCATGTACTGAAAAATAATAGATAATAGGACTTGATTGAGGTTTGAAAGAAATCTAGACATGCCTGGTTTCGTTTCGAAAGAAAACGAACAAAACGACGACGACGCGGCACGGAGGAGTGGAACGTTTCTTTCCTTTCTTCTTCTACTCAATTTTCACTCTTCTTAAAAGCTATGAACCTCACGATTTTTAATCTGAAATGGCAGCTGAATTTCGGTGGTAGGGAGAGGGGAGAAGGTTGTTTAAGATAGTGAGGGGAGATCCACAATAAAAGGGATAAAAAGGGGTGGCCAAGTCTCCACAAAATTTGAATTTGAAATGTTGTTTGATATCAAAATGAGTTGTTGGAGAGACTGGATGGGGTGGCCGATTTCTCTAGCCTGAATAGGGTAGGATAATGCTTGTTAGATAATTAAATGGTGCTCCCAAAAATCCAAGAATTATCCTACTAATTAAATACAAAGAAAAGATTAAAGGTGATAAGACAAATGAATTGTTTAATAATCTAAGGGGTGGCCGAAAATTTGATATTTAAATGGAGGGAAGTTATTGATTATTTACTAAATTAATAACCCTTAAAAGCCTCACTAATCTTTTAATTAATTTATTGAATAAATCCTTAATTAAGTAACTCAAATGAGATTATTTTCTAATCACCTCAAGTTGCATAAATAAATCCCCAAATCTCCTTATAAACTTAAATTAACTTACTTGCTAGCTAAATTAAATTCTGAAAATATTTTCTGAGTCTTAAATTTTATCTCTAAACTCCACTCCAGTCCGGCCTCACTGAATTTAACTGAAAAAAATTAAACTCCTGGCTAAAATAATTAACTTCAAATAAATGCATTAAAATAATCGTGCAATGAAGTCAATTAAATTTAAAATACTAGAATTATGCATGGCTTATACGTAGACTGATTTACGGGTTCTACAATCCTCCCCCCTTAAAAGAAATTTCGTCCTCGAAATTAAAACTCACCGAATAACTCTGGGTAACGATCTCTCATCCCCGGCTCAGACTCCCATGTAGCTTCCTCCTCTGAATGATTGAGCCATTTGACTTTGACTCGCTTAACCAGCTTGTTCTGAAGCTTCTTCTCCTGTCTGTCTAGGATTTGCACTGGTCTCTCCTCATAAGACAAGTTCGGAGTAAGCTGCAACGGCTCAAAGTTCAGCACATGCGAAGGATTCGCCATGTCCTTTCTCAGCATCGAGATGTGAAAGACATTGTGTACTCCGGCCAGATTCGGCGGAAGAGCCACACGATAAGCTAGCGTCCCAACTCTGTCGAGGATCTCAAACGGTCCGATGAATCTCGGACTGAGCTTCCCTTTCTTCCCAAATCTCATGACACCCTTCATAGGTGCCACTTTCACAAAGACATGATCGCCAACGGCAAACTCTAGGTCTCTCCTTCTCTGATCTGCATAGCTTTTCTGTCGACTCTGAGCAGTCCTCATCCGATCACGGATCTTGACTACTACATCTGCAGCCTGCTGAACAATTTCTGGACCCAACTCTGATCTCTCTCCTACTTCATCCCAATGAACAGGAGATCTACACTTACGACCATACAAAGCTTCATACGGTGCCATACCAATAGAAGACTGGAAGCTGTTGTTATAGGTGAACTCAACCAATGGTAAGTACGACTCCCAACTCCCTGAGAAATCAATGACGCAAGCACGAAGAAGATCCTCGAAAATCTGAATGACTCGCTCTGACTGCCCATCTGTCTGCGGATGGAAAGTTGTGCTAAATAGCAGCTTTGTACCCATGGTCGAATGCAAACTCTTCCAAAAGGAGGAAGTGAATCTAGGGTCTCTGTCAGATACGATCAAAACTGGAATACCATGAAGTCAGACTATCTCCCGATTATACAACTCTGCATACTGAACCATGGTGAAAGTCGTCTTAATAGGCAAGAAGTGCGCTGATTTGGTAAGACGATCTACAATCACCCAGATGGCATTCGATCCTCTGGCTGACTTCGGCAAACCGGTCAAAAAATCCATGGTAATGTTCTCCCACTTCCACTCGGGAATAGGAAGAGGCTTGAGCAAACCTGCTGGTCCTTGATGCCCGGCCTTCACTAACTGACAAGTCAGGCACTCGGATACAAAACGCCTGATGTCCTTCTTCATCCCTGGCCACCAATACAATAGCTGCAGATCTTTGTACATCTTCGTACTCCCAGGGTGAATGGAGTACGGCGACAGGTGGGCCTCTGATAGAATATCTGCTCGTATAGTATCACTATTAGGCACCCACATCCTGTCTCGGTATCGCACTATACCGTCGCTGCCTGTATACAAGACATTGCCCTTAGCTTCATCCCTCTGCTTCCACTGTGCCAATTGCTCATCTGCTGATTGACCACTGCGAATACGGTCAAGAAGGGAAGACTTAATGGTCAAGGTAGATAGACAGGGAACTCTACCTCTAGGATAAGTCTCAAGATCAAACCTCTGCATCTCAAGCTGAAGAGGTCTCGAAACTGTCAAATGAGCCATCACTGCGACTTTTCTGCTCAATGCATTTGCCACTACATTAGCTTTACCCGGGTGGTAGCTAATATCACAGTCATAATCCCTCACAAGCTCCAACCAACGCCTCTGACGCATGTTCAGCTCCTTCTGCGTAAAGAAATACTTGAGGCTCTTGTGGTCGGTAAAGATCAGGCACTTCTCTCCATACAAATAGTGCCTCCGAATCTTCAAGGAAAAAACTACTGCGGCCAACTCTAGATCATGGGTAGGGTAATTCTTCTCGTGGGTTTTCAGCTGTCGAGAAGCATACGCTATCACTTTCCCATGCTGCATCAAAACTGCACCTAAACCGAGCTTCGAAGCATCCGTATAAAGGACAAATTCGCCGGGCCCTGATGGCATGGCCAAAACTGGTGCAGAGATAAGAGCTTGCTTCAAAGTATCAAAGCTCTTCTGACACTCCTCGCTCCAGACATACTTCACATTCTTCTTTGTCAATGCTGTAAGTGGAACGGCGATAGAGGAGAATCCCTGGATGAAAATATCCTGCTAGCCCCAGAAAACTGCGGATCTCGGATGCATTCTGCAGCACAACCCAATCTCTGACTGCAGCGACTTTCGCTGGGTCTACCTCAATGCCACTGCTAGAAACAATGTGGCCTAAGAATGCCACATTCTCTAACCAGAATTCGCACTTGCTGAACTTCGCGAACAACTTATGCTTCTGCAAGGTCTGCAGCACTGTGGTCAGATGTCTGCTGTGATCCTCCCGACTCTTGGAGTAGACGAGAATGTCATCTATGAACACTATCACAAATTGGTCGAGGTACGGCTGAAATACGCGATTCATGAGATCCATGAAAATCGCTGGCGCATTCGTCAGATCGAACGGCATCACAAGGAACTCGTAGTGACCATAACGAGTCCTGAAAGCAGTCTTGGAAACATCAGTATCTCTCACCTTTAACTGGTGATAACCGGAACGCATATCAATCTTGGAGAAAATCGAAGCTCCCTGCAACTGGTCAAACAGATCCTCAATCCTCGGAAGTGGGTATTTGTTCTTCACTGTAACCCTGTTCAACTCCCGATAGTCAATACAAAGCCTCATAGAGCCATCTTTCTTCTTAACAAACAAGACTGGCGCGCCCGACGGTGAAAATCTCGGGCGAATGAACTCCTTGTCGAGAAGTTCCTGAATTTGCTTCTTAAGCTCTGCCATCTCTGTCGGTGGTAATCGGTACGGTGCTTTGGATATTGGAGCCTTACCTGGCATAAGCTCAATGGAAAACTCCACCTCTCTCTCGGGTGGCATACCAGAGAAGTCTTCGGGAAAAACGTCTAAGAAATCTCTGACAATCGGAACATCTGAGGCTGACTGGTTGGGTTCCTCGGGAACAGATAAAAAGGTCGCTAGAAATGCCCGACACCCTCTATGCATGAGCTTCCTAGCCTGAACATATGGAATAATGCGCGGTAAAGGAAAGTACCTGTCCGGCTCAAATAAGAATTGCTCCATCCCAGGCGGTCGGACAAGAACAGATCTCCGCTGGAAGTCTATCAACACTCTGTTCCTCAATAGCCAGTCCATCCCTAGGATGATGTCAAATTCTGGCATCGGTAGCACGATCAGATCCGCATAAACATGGTTACCGTGCAGCTCCATATCTATATCTCGGATAACATTGGTAGCTGCCATCTCCTCGCCTGACGGCAACACTACTGAAAAGACTATATCTAGCCCAATGGTCTAGATCTTGAGAAAGTTTGCAAAGACCTCCGAAATAAACGAGTGAGTGGCCCCTGAATCTATCAAGGCCTTGGTAGCGGAACCAGATATAAAAATTCTCCCTGAAAGATCGGAACTCTAAGTTGAATCCCACTACAAGAACTAAACTTATAGACATGCAAAGGTCAAGGTTCTTCTAGCTTAATTCCCCCAAAATAAATCTGAGTAGAGCATGTAATCCTATAACAGTTCTAAGTTCAAAATCTAAATCCCGATTCCCAAAACGCTGAAATTCGAATAATAACTCAATGCTTAAAGGTACCTGTCAACAACATAGTCTCCAGGTTTGTTTCCGCGGCATGGAGGGCAAAAACTCTGCCTTGAGTAGGCAGATTTCTCTGAGGACACTGCAGCAACATGTGGTCTGGACTGCCACACTTGAAACACTTTCCTGAGCCAGACTTACACGCTCCAGTATGGCGGCGTGAGCACCTGGGACAGACTGGGTGCTCAAAAGTCCTCGAGGCTGGGCGCCCCTGCTGTTGCTGCTGGCCTCTGATTCTAGGCGGCCCATGAAATGGCCTCTTGTTTTGCTGCTGATGCTGATGAGGAGGAGGGCGGTGTGGTACCTGGACTGGGCGCTTGCCCTGGCAATCCCTCACGATATCCCGCAGATCCTGCTCTGCGGCTAGGGCTTTGGAGACAGCAATCTCATAAGTATCAGGGTCAGACACCCTAACATCCCGATGCAAGATCGGCCGTAGACCCACCAGGAAATGCATCAACTTAGCTCTGGCATCATTTGCGATCAGGGGCACAAAGTGACAGCCCCTCTCGAACTTACGGATGAACTCCGTAACCGTCATATCTCCCTGTCTCAGACTCATGAACTCAGTGGTCAACCGGGTGCGCACTTTCTCAGCAAAATATTTGGAGTAGAAAACCTCCGTGAAGCGTGTCCATGACAGTGTAGCCAAGGTCAGAGCTACTGTTGCTCCTTCCCACCATAAGTGGGCATCTCCAGTGAACAGATAGGTGGCGCATCTGACTCTGTCGGCATCTCCCAGCTCCATAAACTCGAAGATGACCTCGAGGGATTTGATCCATCCCTCAGCAATCATGGAGTCAGACGTCCCAGAAAACTCCTTCGGACGCATCTTCATATACCTTTCATAAACAGCCTCGGGCCCTGTTGGCCTGGCTGCGGCGGCGGCATTGTTCCCCGCAAACTGCGCGAAGAACTGCGTCATCCCAGCTAGCATCTGGGCATTCATGTCAGGTGGGGGTGGAGGAGGAGGAGGAGGAGGAGGTGCCTGCCTCTCTGATCATCATCGTCCTCGTGACGGTGCTCGCCACCACCTCTCGGGCGTCCTACTTGGCGTCTAGGGGGCATACTGTTCCATACATAACCCGTACTTAACTAACATGCATAATTCCATAATTTATTTTAAATGAACACTGAAATACTGAAAAGATCTGATTGTAAACTATTTCATGGAAACACGCTGTCAAAATAACTCATGCTCTAAATAAAATGCTGAAACGTAAAACTTACAGACCGAAGGCGTGACTTCGTGAGCTTCTCGTGGTCAGTAATAGTGTAACCCTTTACAAGAACATAGGCTCTGATACCAACTGTGAAGGCCCGAAAATCTTTACTTGAAAATTGGCGGAAAATTTAAAATTTTCTTTTTAAAGAACTTAAATTGCCTCAACCATAAAATAAACTGATAAATCAAGTTCAATGTTTAAAAAAATATAGCAGCCGAAGAAAATAAAGTTTGCCAAAAATTACAATTTAAGAATATTCAACGACTGATAAAGTGTTTGAGCATAAAAAAAATATGGCAAGTGCTGAAACTGAGGTCCTCGGGTGTCACTACTGCCGACCCAAGCTGGCTCACTGGTCCCCGCCCTCGGCCCCATGCTCATCAGTACCTACAACAATCAAGTCTAGTGAGTCTAAAGACTCAACATGCATATATCATAGATAACGAGAAATTCTGTAGTAAAATTTGCATGAGATAAAATATCGTGTCATGAGGCATGCTGAAAATAATTTGTACTGGGCAATTATATTACGTGCATAGCTGAACTGAAAAATTATAGTAAAACGTTTGCTCCTTGGAGCCCTGTACTGAAATAAAATGTAGCGATTTTCTGTTGAGATTATGGTCTACGCATGTGGTCTCTGCACTGAACTGAACTGTCCGATCACTGGCGACCGGGGTACCAAACTGAACTGATCGGTCACTGGCGACCGTGGTACCAAACTGACATGATCGGTCACTGGCGACCGTGTAAAATAATACTCCCATGATAGTGAATCGACCACAAGCAATATCGCATAAATCTCAAAAATAAGTATTTTCTGTTTTTGCACGTAATATAATTAAATGACTGAATTAAATATCTTGTATCATTTTACCAACTGGATTGGATCGTCCCCAGGCTCGCTGCAACCTAAATATGCCATGAAAATATGCAATAGATTTTTCTTGACCAAACTATGCAATTAACTTTGAAAATGCGACAATTACGTCTAACGACTTCGTATTTAATCATGACTCCGAACCAACCCGAACCAACACTGAACCGACGTATAGTCATGATTAAAATACGCTTAAAATTATGAACTAATGCTCCTAAAATGATGAGGGTCGAAATCTAGGTGAAATGGAGGCCAAAACATGAAACGCTCTTTCGAGAGTCAATTTGGCACATCGCACCGTAAATTCTCGTACGACCTCAAAAATCATCCGAATCACGAACGGTCAAAAACACAACCTTCCTAACTCAATGGGCACTGTCCAGTCCAAGGCCATAGGCTAAAAGCCGACCGAGAACTCGAACGAGCCTCCGAACCGACACAGCAACTTGCTGTAATTTTCCAGCAGCTGCAACCTTGCTTGCATCGCGTCGTTTGCTAGACTTTTGGCCATTGGGGCTTGAACCAACGACCAAAGCCTCTCCACAACGTCCCAAGGAATGATTCAAACCATGGCTAAGGGCCCTAGGCCAGCCACAATTCGAATGTTTCTAGCAACATCAGAAAACTCTTACCGAGGGCCCTCATGCGTGCGTGTGTGGTGTTGTGCTTCGCTTGCTGTCTCGACTCGTTCCAGTGGCCATTTGGTTGACCATGGCACGATCTAGACATCTTGGGGTATGGTATGAACCATGGCTAAGGGCCATAGGACAACCAAGATCCACGCCATACACAAAACTCGAACACACATGCTGTCCAAAAATTCGAAGGGGCGAGAGGGGAGGGGGCTGTTCTTGTTGTTTTCTGTAAAACCGCTTAGCCATGGACCAAGCCACCAAAAAGGCGACTTAGTCACGTCGTATAATTGCTAGGGAAGGGATCTAACCATGGCTATAGGCCCCTTGGGCAGCCATGATCAGATCCTTACCCTTATGACAGCAACTGAATTTTCGAAACTCAATGTGACACTCATGGAGGATGTGCTGTCATTTATGAATTCCTGTGAGTATGGGGCTGGAACCAACGTTCTATCATGACCCTAACATGTCCTAGTACATGTCCATATGCAGCCTCGAGCCCCTGGAACGAGCCATCCCTGAAATCGAAACCAAAACATACCAATCGTGAAGCATGGTAGAAACGAAAATCTGTGCAAAATTATTTCTTGTTCTAGTTGCTTAAAATTTCGGTTTTTGTTCACTAAAACATGATCATGTACTGAAAAATAATAGATAATAGGACTTTATTGAGGTTTGAAAGAAATCTAGACATGCCTGGTTTTGTTTCGAAAGAAAACGAACGAAACGACGACGACGCGGCACTGAGGAGTGGAACGCTTCTTTCCTTTCTTCTTCTACTCGATTTTCACTCTTCTTAAAAGCTATGAACCTCAAGATTTTTAATCTCAAATGGCAGCTGAATTTCGGTGGTAGGGAGAGGGGAGAAGGTTGTTTAAGATAGTGAGGGGAGATCCACAATAAAAGGGATAAAAAGGGGTGGCCAAGTCTCCACAAAATTTGAATTTGTAATGTTGTTTGATATAAAATGAGTTGTTGGAGAGATTGGATGGGGTGGCCGATTTCTCTAGCTAGAATAGGGTAGGATAATGCTTGTTAGATAATTAAATGGTGCTCCCAAAAATCCAAGAATTATCCTACTAATTAAATACAAAGAAAAGATTAAAGGTGATAAGACAAATGAATTGTTTAATAATCTAAGGGGTGGCCGAAAATTTGATATTTAAATGGAGGGAAGTTGTTGATTATTTACTAAATTAATAACCCTTAAAAGCCTCACTAATCCTTTAATAAATTTATTGAATAAATCCTTAATTAAGTAACTCAAATGAGCTTATTTTCTAATCACCTCAAGTTGCATAAATAAATCCCCAAATCTCCTTATTAACTTAAATTAACTTACTTGCTAGCTAAATTAAATTCTGGAAATATTTTCTGAGTCTTAAATTTTATCTCTAAACTCCACTCCAGTCCGGCCTCACTGAATTTAACTGAAAAAAATTAAATTGCTGGCTAAAATAATTAACTTCAAAGAAATACATTAAAATAATCGTGCAATGTAGTCAATTAAATTTAAAATACTAGAATTATGCATTGCTTATACGTAGAGTGATTTACGGGTTCTACAGGTCTTGCTTGTTGGCAATCGTTGATGCATTTTCCTAAAATTTAATCCTTTTTCTATGCTGTATCTTTCTACTTTGATTTTGGGTATTTAGTTTTATTCCAAATGACTTTTCTGTTTCTTGTAGAACATAACTTTATCTAATCAAATGGTTGGTTATCTGTCCGCCGTGCACAAATCCTTTTCCTTTTGATGAGTTTTGCTTTGGTTGATTTCCAAATTTCCTTGGCTTTAGGCCTTCATATTACTTTTGTTTCTCTTCTACATCGAGGAAGTTAGACTAGAATTTGTGGTTGAGGAGTTTAGTTTAATCGAGTATAGAAACACGGTCAACATGCAGGAAGACAGATTCTTCATATCAAGAGCTAGAGGCAAGAAAAAAACGATTAAAAGATCTAGAGAAAATATACACGGATATGTCTATGCAGAAAGAGTTACATGTATCAATATTTCAGAGAGTACGTTATACGCTTCACTTTTTTCCTTGTTTCGCTGTAGGGTAATCATTTTATGGCATCATTGGTGCAGAAAAGGGTAAGAAACGCAAACTGCGTGAAGATGAAATGGTTAGTCCCACTTCAAGACCTGTGTAAAAATGGCGACAGGAAAGGAAACATTGAATATAATACTTATATAACGAAGATTTCTTGAATGAGAACCTGAGGAGGGGACGTGCAACAATATCCTGTAGTCATCTGGGAAGCACAATTTTCGTAACTGTGTGGAAACTGCGTGATTTTTTAATCGGAACAACCGTAAACGTTGAAACATAATTTTCTGTGACTGATGTTGGAAACAAAAGTATACTTCAATGTTTTCATAACCGGATCACCTTCATAACCGGACCGGTGATCTAATCGAAAAAACATGTTGAATTTATGGTGTGACTGAAAATTGTTATATTATATAAAATAATAATATAATATTATAAATAATGAAAAAGATATAGTTACCGATATAGTGATATTTCATGCTTTTAAGTTCCCAAAAATACTCTGCAATTAGAGCAGTCAGATCCATCAAATTTCACTACGAAGAACTACAATAATGTGTGTAAAGTTTATAGCTTATATTTTCATTTTCGAAATTTTTTTCCATAAAAATATAATAGAAAAAAGTGGGAAAATAGAGTGTTGTTTTGAATAATTTTTATATATACATATATTTAGAAAAATAACATTTAAAAATATGTTCTATTTAGATATATGTGTAATAAAAGAGTTACTTTGGAGAGAGTTCAAACAAGTTTTATTGTTTATTCATAAGTTTTTAGGTTTGCTACCTTTTGCTATGACAAGCGAGCAAACTTGGGCCGCCACACATCGATTTGGTATTTAAAGAATTCAGTGGTGAACCCAAGTTGGTGATTTATTGTTAAATTTAATTGTGAATTATTTAGTTCTGGCCATATTAATAAGTTGTTTTTGATACTGGGTGAGAAAATTGTAGATAATGCATTTCTAGATTTGATAAAAAGGTTGTTTGAATGTAAGATAGTCAACATTGAATTGGGTGGGGTTTGTTTAGGCAGGGGTATGCCTCAAGAATCTGCCTTGAGTTCGATGTTGATCAATGTTTACTTTAATGAGTTTGATAAGGGAGTTCAAGAATTACTATTAAACACGAATAAAGAGATTCCTAAGTTCGTGGAAAATGATCTTGTATCGGCTGAAAGAGATTCAGACCATGTTTTTTTATAAGCCATTGAAGATTTATGTTGTCCGATTATTGGATGAGATATTGATTGTTACTTCATGAACAAAGATTGATGGCTTTAGAATTGAAGAATAGAGTAGTGAAGTTATTAGAACGTGATTTGGATTTGAGAGTGGATAATATTACAACTTTCATTCAAAGCGCGGTTCACTACAAAAAACGGAAGGCGTAGCGACGGTTTTAATAAAACCGTCGCTATTATAGCTACGGTTTTTCCTAAAACCGTCTTCTATTTAATTTAGCGACAATTTACTAACACCCGTCGCTATAATAGAGACGGGTTTATTAAAACCGTCGCTATATTAGCGACGGTTTTTCATCAATCGTCGCTAATATTGCGACAATTCCACAAACTTTCGCCCATGTACGACGGTCTTGTATTCTACCATCGCTATGTTAGCGACCGTTTTCAATCAACCGTCGCTTAATTTTAAAGACGACGGGTTTTATCAAAATAGTCGCTATAGAGCGACAGTTTACATAAACCGTCGCTTAATTTGATAAGCAACGGTTTTCATAGAACCGTCGCTATATAGCGACGGTTCAAGCTAAATATAGGGACGGATTTTACGAAACCGTCGCTAAATATAGCGTCGGGTTTTTAAAACCGTCGCTAATATTAACGACGGTTTTGTATAAACCGTTGCTTAATATTATAGACGGTTTCTTAAATCCGTCGCAAAAATAGCGATGCTCTTCTTCCAAAGAACCGTCGCTATAAGCGACGGGAGTTGAAAAACCGTCGCTTCTAGAATGCGACGCAGCCTCCGTTGACGGATCGCGAAACCGTCGTTAAAACCGTCGCCTTACCCTTTTCATTATCTAAATAATAATTCCAAACTATAACAAAAGAATCGTTAATATTTTCAATATCAATCTTCATAGTTTAATCTAAAAATTAATGAAACTCTAATCAAATAATTGCATGCACAATGATATTAGTATTATTAAACATTAAGTGACCTGAAGTAATTAAATTTAATGTCATTATCTAATTTTTATGTAACAAAAATCAGCTCAAACAAATGATAAAATATTTTATTTTGTTTAATAAAAAATATCGCCAAAGCCTATTTTTATAAAATTTGTGGTGCGTCTATAATTATCATATGCTAATAAATATTTCTTTATGTTTATAAACCAAATTAATCTTTTAAAATATGATATCATCTCTAAAAATTTCATAAATTTGAAATAATAAAATACTATCATATTTAAGTAATTATTCTAGTTAATTATAATAAAATCATACAAAAATTATTTCTAAATTTTTAATATAATATCAAGATTTTGTTTTTTTTATCTCTGTGATATCATAATTTTATGTGTTGTGAGTGTATTTGTATACTCAATCAGGAGTAGGTCTCTTGTGAGATGGTCTCACGAATCTTTATCTGTGAGAGGGTCAACCCTACCGATATTAACAATAAAAAATAATACTCTTAGCATAAAAGTAATATTTTTCATGGAAGATCCAAATAAGAGATCCATCTCATAAAATACGATTCGTGATATCGTCTCACATAAGTTTTTGAAGTCTATCCGGAAGCCAATTTGCATGATTGAATTTTAGTTAATTTAGAGTAATTTTTTGCCACAATATAAAATACTTTTCATCAAATCAAGATTCTCTGCATTGGTGTCTCCTTTAAACCCTAAGCCTTCATTAATTTTTAGATTAAACTATGAAGATTGATATTGAAAATATTAATGATTCTTTTGTTATAGTCTGGAATTATTATTTAGATAATGAAAAGGGTAAGGCGACGGTTTCGCGATCCATCACGGAGGCTGCGTTGCATTCTAGAAGCGACGGTTTTTCAACTCTCGTCGCTTATAGCGACGGTTCTTTGGAAGAAGACCGTCGCTATTTTTGCGACGGTTTTAAGAAATCGTCGTTAATATTAAGCGACGGTTTATACAAAACCGTCGTTAATATGAGCGACAGTTGATTGAAAACGGTCGCTAACATAGCGACGGTAGAATACAAGACGCACATGACGACGGTTTGTGGAATTGTCGCAATATTAGCGACAGATGATGAAAAACCATCGCTAATATAGCGACGGTTTTAATAAACCCGTCGCTATTATAGCGAAGGGTGTTAGTAAATTGTCGCTTAATTTAATAGGCGACATGTGAAGGCCCGAAAATCCTCGCTTGAAAATTTGGGGAAAATAAAAAATTTTCTTTTTAAATAATTAAAATGCCTCATTTATAATTAAACTGATAAACAAAGTTTGATATCCAAAATGGCAGCGGAAGAAAATATTTGTTTGCGAAATAACAATTTAAGAATATCCTACAACTGATAAAAATTGTTTGCGTAATAAAATAATAAATGCTGAACTGAGGTCCTCGGGTGCCACTACTGCCGACCCAAGCTGGCTCACTGGTCCCCGCCCTCGGCCCTGACCTCATCGGTACCTACAACAATCAAGTCTAGTGAGCCTAAAGACTCAGCATGCATATATCGTAGGGAACGAGTAAAATATAATTTATATGGATAAAATATCATGTCATGAGGCATACTGAAAATAACTTGTACTGAACAATTATAATACGTGCATAAAATCATAGTAAAAATGTTTGCTCCTTGGAGCCCTGCATTGAATTAAAAATGTAATAATTTTCTGTTGAGATTATGGTCTACGCATGTTGTCTCAGCATTGAACTGAACTGTCCGATCACTGGCGACCGGGGTATCAAACTGAACTGATCGGTCACTGGCGACTGGGTACCAAACTGAACTGATCGGTCACTGGCGACCGTGTAAAATAATACTCCCGTGATAGTGAATCGACCACAAGAAATATCGCATAAATCTCAAAAATAAGTATTTTCTATTTTATGCACGTAAAAATTAATTTGCAAAAAGAAATATCCTGTATTATTTTACAAACTAGATTGGATCGTCCCCAGGCTCGCTGCAACCTAAATACGTCATGAAAAATATGCAATAGATTTTACTTTACCAAACTATGCAATTAAGTTTGAAAATGCGACAATTACGTCTAACGACTTCGTATTTAATCATGACTCCGAACCAACCCGAACCAACACTGAACCGACGTATAGTCATGATTAAAATACGCTTAAAATTATGAACTAATGCTCCTAAAATGATGAGGGTCGAAATCAAGGTGAAATGGAGACCAAAACATGAAACGCTCTTTCGAGAGTCAATTTGGCACATCGCACCGTAAATTCTCGTACGACCTCAAAAATGATCCGAATAACAAACGGTCAAAAACACGACCTTCCTAACTCAATGAGGCACTGTACAGGCCAAGGCCATAGGCTAAAAGCCAACCAAGAACTCAAACGACGCCTCTGAACCGCGACATGCTTGTTGTCAAAAAATTACAGCAGCTGCGTCTCTCTTTTGTTGCGTCGTTTTTGAGACTTTTGGCCATTGGTGCTTGAACCTCCGACCATATCCTCTCCACAACATCACAAGGAATGATTTGAACCATGGCTAAGGGCCCTAGGCCAGCCAAAATTTGCCTCGTTCCAGCAACCATTCGAAAAGATTCACCCGAGCACACACTTCTGCGCGTGAGGCTCTTGTTCTTGTTTTGCTGTCACGGATCGCCCCGGTGGTCATTTGATTGACCATGACACGATCTAGACATCCAGTGGTAGGGTATGAACCATGTCTAATGGCCATAGGCCAACCACGATCCACACCCATACACAAAACTCGAACAACATCTGCCGTCAAAAATCGAAGGGGCCGAGAGGGGAGGGGCTGTTCTTGCATTTAATTTAAAACCGATGCACCATGGACCAAGCCACCAAAAGGGCGACTTATTCACGTCTTAGGCATGCTATGGAAGTGATCTAACCATGGCTATAGGCCCCTAGGGCAGCCAAGATCAGAATCATTTCCTTCATGACAGAAACTGAATTTTCGAACACCATTTCTGCATTTACGGGGAGCTTGCTGTCATTTCTACTTCCAGCAAGCGTTGGGTTGAACTAATGGGTCGACATGGTCCTAAACCATTCTAGTACATGTCTAGGGGTCGCCTTGGGAGCCTGGAGTTGAACCATAACCTGTAGCAACTGAAACAGCAGCAAACGTGAGAGCACAAGGGGAAAACCGAAAATCTGCTTCTTGGTTTTGAAATGATTTGTTATGTATTTCGGTTTTTACATGAAAGGGGATAATGAAACATAAAAATATGATATTATGACTTGATTGAGGTTTGAAAGGAATCTAGACATGCCTGGTTTCGTTTGAAAGAAAAACGAAAAGGATAGACGATACGGCGCAGAGGAGACGGAGTTGCTTCTCTTGTTTTCTTTCTTGTTTTGCTTCCTCAATTTTTGTCCTAGTCTCACACGATTTTTAGTACTGAAGGAGACTCAAATTTTCGAGATTGTGGAGTGGGAGGGAGTCTAGGAAATTAAATGGGAAGATACAAGATAAAAGGGAAGGAAAATATTCTTTTTATCTACTAGTTTGAGTGATAAGGAAATAGAATGATATCAAAGATTTTTTCTTGGGGATACTAGAGGTGTATATGGGCGATTTTAAGGTCTAGGTGCAGAGGGAGAATTGGTTTAATTAAATGTTGCTAGTGATTTAAAAGATGTGGAGGATAAATCTATCTAGAAAAGTTAAGGGGTTAAATAAAGAATGAGTTGAAAGAAAATCACAATTAAATCTTTAAAAAAAAGAACATGGCCGATTTTTCTATCAATCAAATGATATGGAATATTGCTTAGTTATCAATTAGATGAGGATTAAAAATGGTGAGGAATTCATCTCCCAAAAATGGATAAGGAAGGGACCAAGAAATTGAGTTGTTAACAAATCTTTTTTTAAAATAAATAAGAGGGGCCGATAATTACAATAAAAGGAGAGGGAAAATATTTCTTGAATATGGTATTTTAACTCTTTAGTGTTTTATCTACTCATTAAATATTTAAAAGAATTAAGAATTTAATTATTGAACTCTATTTACTACTCATCTCCACTTATTTAAATAATTCTTTAAACCTTCTTTTACAATAAATTTACTTATTATTTATCTTAAATAAATTTCAGGAAATGTTTTCTTAACGTTAAATTTTATTTCTTTGCTCCAACTCCGGTCCGACCTCACTGAATTAACTGAAAAGAATAAAATTTAAACTGCTGGCTAAAATAATTAACTTCAAAGAAATGCATTAAAATAATCATGCAATGAAGTCAATTTAATTTAAAATACTAGAATTATGCATGGCTTATACGTAGTCTAATTACGGGTTCTACAATCCTTCCCCCCTTAAAAGAAATTTCGTCCTCGAAATTAAAACTCACCGAATAACTCTGGGTAACGATCTCTCATCTCCGGCTCAGACTCCCACGTAGCTTCCTCCTCTGAATGGTTGAGCCATTTGACTTTGACTCACTTAACCAACTTGTTCCGAAGTTTCTTCTCCTATCGGTCTAGGATCTGCACTGGTATCTCCTCATAAGACAGGTTCGGAGTAAGTTGCAACGGCTCAAAATTCAGCACATGCGAAGGGTTCGCCATGTACTTTCTCAGCATGGAGACGTGGAACACATTGTGTACTCTGGCCAGATTCGGCGGAAGAGCAACACGATAAGCTAGCGTCCCAACTCTGTCAAGGATCTCAAAGGGTCCAATGAATCTCGGACTGAGCTTCACTTTCTTCCCAAATCTCATGACACCCTTCAAAGGTGCCACTTTCACAAAAACATGGTCGCCCACTACGAACTCTAGGTCTCTCCTTCTCTGATCTGCATAGCTTTTCTGTCGACTCTGAGCAGTCCTCATCCAATCACGGATCTTGACTACTACATCTGCAGCCTGCTGAACAATTTCTTGACCCAACTCTGCTCTCTCTCCTACTTCATCCCAATGAACAGGAGATCTACACTTACGGCCATACAAAGCTTCATACGGTACCATACCAATAGAAGACTGGAAGCTGTTGTTATAGGTGAACTCAACCAATGGCAAGTTCGACTCCCAACTCCCAGAGAAATCAATGACGCAAGCACGGAGAAGATCCTCCAAAATCTGAATGACTCGCTCTGACTGCCCATCTGTCTGAGGGTGGAAAGCTGTGCTAAACAGCAACTTCGTACCCATGGTCGAATGTAAACTCTTCCAAAAAGAGGAAGTGAATCTAGGATCTCTGTCAGATACGATCGAAACTGGAACACCATGAAGTCGGACTATCTCCCGGTTATACAACTCTGCATACTGAACCATGGTGAAAGTCGTCTTAACAGGAAAGAAGTGCGCTGATTTGGTAAGATGATCTACAATCACCCAAATGGCATTCGATCCTCTGGCCGACCTCAGCAATCCGATCACAAAATCCATGGTAACATTCTCCCACTTCCACTCGGGAATAGGAAGAGGCTTGAGCAAACCTGCTGGTCTCTGATGTTCGGCCTTCACTAACTGGCAAGTCAGACACTCGGATACAAATCGCCTGATGTCTTTCTTCATACCGAGCCACCAATACAACTGCAGATCTTTGTACATCTTCGTACTCCCAGGGTGAATAGAGTACGGGGACATGTGGGCCTCTGATAGAATATCTTCTCGGATAGAACCACTGCTAGGAACCCACATCCTGTCTCGGTATCGCACAATATCGTCGGTGACTGTATACAAGACACTGCCCTTGGCTTCATCTCTCTTCTTCCACTGTGCCAATTGCTCATCTGCTGACTGACCACTGCGAATACGGTCTAGAAGGGAAGACTGAATGGTCAAGGTAGATAGACGGGGAACTCTACCTCTAGGATAAGTCTCAAGATCAAACCTCTGCATCTCAAGCTGAAGAGGTCTCGAAACTGCCAAATGAGCCATCACTGCGACTTTTCTGCTCAATGCATCTGCAACTACATTAGCTTTACCCGGGTGGTAGCTAATGTCACAGTCATAATCCTTCACAAGTTCCAACCAACGCCTCTGACGCATGTTCAACTCCTTCTGCGTAAAGAAGTACTTGAGGCTCTTGTGGTCGGTAAAGATCTGGTACTTCTCTCCATACAAATAATTCCTCCAGATCTTCAGGGCGAATACTACGGCTGCCAACTCTAGATCATGGGTAGGGTAATTCTTCTCGTGGATTTTCAACTGTCGAGAAGCATACGCTATCACTTTCCCATGCTGCATGAAAACTGCACCTAAACCGAGCTTCGAAGCATCGGTATAAAGGACAAACTCACCGGGCCCTGATGGCATGGCCAAAACTGGTGCAGAGATAAAAGCTTGCTTCAAAGTATCGAAGCTCTTCTGACACTCCTCGCTCCACACATACTTCACATTCTTCTTTGTCAATACTGTAAGTGGAACGGCAATCGAGGAGAATCCCTGGATGAACTTCCTGTAATATCCTGCTAACCCCAGAAAACTGCGGATCTCGGATGCATTCTGCGGCACAACCCAATCTCTGACTGCAGCGACTTTCGCTGGGTCTACCTCAATGCCACTGCTAGAAACAATGTGGCCTAAGAACGCCACCTTCTCTAACCAGAATTCGCACTTACTGAACTTTGCGAATAACTTGTGCTTCTGTAAGGTCTGCAGCACTATGGTCAGATGTCTGTTGTGATCCTCCCGACTCTTGGAGTAGACGAGAATGTCATCTATGAACACTATCACAAACTGGTCGAGGTACGACTGAAATACGCGATTCATGAGATCCATGAAGATCGCTGGCGCATTTGTCAAACCGAACGGCAGCACAAGGAACTCGTAGTGGCCATAACGAGTCCTGAAAGCAGTCTTGGAAACATCAGCATCTCTCACCCTCAACTGGTGATAACCGGAACGCAGATCAATCTTAGAGAAAATCGAAGCTCCCTGCAATTGGTCAAACAGATCCTCAATCCTCGGAAGTGGGTACTTGTTTTTCACTGTAACCCTGTTCAACTCCCGGTAGTCAATGCAAAGCCTCATAGAGCCATCTTTCTTCTTAACAAAAAAGAGTGGTGCGCCCCATGGTGAAAAGCTCGGGCGAATGAACTCCTTGTCGAGAAGTTCCTGAATCTGCTTCTTAAGCTTTGTCATCTCTGTCGGTGCTAGTCGGTACGCCGCTTTGGATATCAGAGCCGTACCTGGCATAAGCTCATTGGAAAACTCCACCTCTCTCTCGGGTGGCATACTAGAGACGTCTTCGGGAGAAACGTCTAAGAAATCTCTGACAATCGGAACATATGAGGCTGACTGGCTGGGTTCCTTGGGGACAGATAAAAAGGTCGCTAGAAATGCCCGACACCCTCTATGCATGAGCTTCCTAGCCTGAACATATAGAATAATGCGTGGCAAAAGAAAGTACCGGTCCGGCTCAAATAAGAATTGCTCAATTCCAGGCGGTCGGACAAGAACAGATCTCCGCTGGAAGTCTTTCAACACTCTGTTCCTCAATAGCCAGTCCATCCCTAGGATGATATCAAATTCTGGCATCGGTAGCACGATCAGATCCGCATAAACAAGATTACCGTGCAGCCTCATATCTATATCTCGGATAACATTGGTAGTTGCCATCTCCTCGCCTGACGGAAACACTACTGAAAAGGCTATGTCTAGCCCAATGGTCTTGATCTTGAGAAAGTTTGCAAAGACCTCCGAAATAAACGAGTGAGTGGCCCCTGAATCTATCAAGGCCTTAATGGTACAACCATATATAAAAATTCTCCCTGAAAGATCGGAACTCTAAGTTGAATCCCACTACAAGAACTAAACTTATAGACATGCAAAGGTCAAGGTTCTTCTAGCTTAATTCCCCCGAAATAAATCTGAGTAGAGCATGCTATCCTATAACAGTTCTAAGTTCAAAAATCTAAATCCCGATTCCCAAAACGCTGAAATTCGAATAATAACTCAATGCTTAAAGGTACCTGTCAACAACATAGTCTCCGGGTTTGTTTCCGCGGCATGGAGAGCAAAAACTCTGCCTTGAGTAGGCAGATTTCTCTGAGGACACTGCAGCAACATGTGGTCTGGACTGCCACACTTAAAACACTTTCCTGAGCCAGACTTACACGCTCCAGGATGGTGGCGTGAGCACCTGGGACAGACTGGGTGCTCAAAAGTCCTCGGGGCTGGGCGCCCCTGCTGCTGCTGGCCTCTGATTCTAGGCGGCCCATGAAATGGCCTCTTGTTTTGCTGTTGATGCTGATGAAGAGGAGGGCGGTGTG
Organism: Primulina eburnea; assembly: GCF_022965805.1. NCBI lineage: Eukaryota > Viridiplantae > Streptophyta > Magnoliopsida > Lamiales > Gesneriaceae > Primulina > Primulina eburnea. Next base: position 12,079,932 of record NC_133110.1, read on the forward strand.
GTACCTGGACTGGGCGCTTGCCCTGGCGATCCCTCTCGATATCCCGCAGATCCTGCTCTGCGGCTAGGGCTTTGGAGACAGCAATCTCATAAGTAGTAGGGTCAGACACCCTAACATCCCGGCGCAAGATCGGCCGCAGACCCACCAGGAAATGCATCAACTTAGCTCTGGCATCATTCGCTATCAGGGGCACAAAGTGACAGCCCCTCTCGAACTTACGGATGAACTCCGTAACCGTCATATCACCCTGTCTCGGACTCATGAACTCAGTGGTCAACCGGGTGCGCACTTCCTCAGCAAAATATTTGGAGTAGAAAACCTCCGTGAAGCGTGTCCATGACAGTGTAGCCAAGGTCAGAGCTACTGCTGCTCCTTCCCACCATAAGCGGGCATCTCCAGTGAACAGATAGGTGGCGCATCTGACTCTGTCGGCATCTCCCAGCTCCATAAACTCGAAGATGACCTCGAGGGATTTGATCCATCCCTCAGCAATTATGGGGTCAGACGTCCCAGAAAACTCCTTCGGACGCATCTTCATAAACCTTTCATAAACAGCCTCGAGCCCTGTTGGCCTGGCTGCGGCTGCGGCATTGTTCCCCGCAAACTGTGCGAAGAACTGCGTCATCCCAGCTAGCATCTGGGCATTCATGTCAGGTGGAGGTGGAGGAGGAGGAGGTGCCTGCCTCTCTTGTCTCTGATCAAACCCGTTCTCATGACGGCGCCCACCACCGCCTCTAGGGCGTCCAACCTGGCGTCTAGGGGGCATACTGTTCCATACATAACCCATACGTATCTAACATGCATAATTCCATAATTTATTTTAAATGAACGCTGAAATACCGAAAATCTGATCGTAAACTAATACATGGAAGCATGCTGTCAAAATAATTCATGCTTGAAATAAAATGTTGAAATGTAAAACTTACAGACCGAAGACGTGGCTTCGTGAGCTTCTCGTGGTCAGTAGTAGTGTAACCCTTTACAAGAACATAGGCTCTGATACCAACTGTGAAGGCCCGAAAATCCTCGCTTGAAAATTTGGGGAAAATTAAAAATTTTCTTTTTAAATAATTAAAATACCTCATTTATAATTAAACAGATAAACAGAGTTTGATATCCAAAATGGCAGCAGAAGAAAATATTTGTTTGCGAAATAACAATTTAAGAATATCCTACAACTGATAAAAATTGTTTGCGGAATAAAATAATAAATGCTGAACTGTGATCCTCGGGTGCCACTATTGCCGACCCAAGCTGGCTCACTGGTCCCCGCCCTCGGCCCTGACCTCATCGGTACCTACAACAATCAAGTCTAGTGAGCTTAAAGACTCAGCATGCATATATCGTAGGGAACGAGTAAAATATAATTTGCATGGATAAAATATCATGTCATGAGGCATACTGAAAATAACTTGTACTGAGCAATTATAATACGTGCATAACTGAACTGAAAATCATAGTAAAAATGTTTGCTCCTTGGAGCCCTGCACTGAATTAAAAATGTAATAATTTTCTGTTGAGATTATGGTCTACGCATGTGGTCTCTGCACTGAACTGAACTGTCCGATCACTGGCGACCGGGGTACCAAACTGAACTGATTGGTCACTGACGACCGTGTAAAATAATACTCCCATGATAGTGAATCGACCACAAGCAATATCGCATAAATCTCAAAAATAAGTATTTTCTATTTTATGCACGTAATAAAAATTAATTTGCAAAAAGAAATATCCCGTATTATTTTACCAACTAGATTGGATTGTCCCCCAGGCTCGCTGCAACCTAAATACGTCATGAAAAATATGCAATAGATTTTACTTGACCAAACTATGCAATTAAGTTTGAAAATGCGACAATTATGTCTAACGACTTCGTATTTAATCATGACTCCGAACCAACCCGAACCAACACTGAACCGACGTATAGTCATGATTAAAATACGCTTAAAATTATAAACTAATGCTCATAAAATGATGAGGGTCGAAATCTAGGTGAAATGGAGACCAAATTATGAAACGCTCTTTCGAGAGTCAATTTGGCACATCGCACCGTAAATTCTCGTACGACCTCAAAAATGATCTGAATCACGAACGGTCATAAACACGACCTTCCTAACTCAATGAGGCACTATCCAGTCCAAGGCCATAGGCTAAAAGCCAACCAAGAACTCAAACGACGCCTCTGAACCGTGACATGCTTGCTGTCAAGAAATTACAGCAGCTGCGTCTCTCTTTTGTTGCGTCGTTTTTGAGACTTTTGGACATTGGTGCTTGAACCACCCACCAGAGCCTCTCCACAACATCCCAAGAAATGATTTGAACCATGGCTAAGGGCCCTAGGCCAGCCACAATTCGCCTCGTTCCAGCAACCAACCGAAAAGATTCACCCGAGCACACACTTCTGCGTGTGGGGCTCTTGTTCTTGTTTTGCTGTCACGGATCGCCCCGGTGGTCATTTGATTGACCATGACACAATCTATACATCCAGTGGTAGGGTATGAACCGTGGCTAAGGGCCATAGGCCAACCACGATCCACACCCATACACAAAACTCGAACAACATCTGCTGTCAAAAATCGAAGGGGCCGAGAGGGGAGGGGCTGTTCTTGCATTTAATTAAAACCGATGCACCATGGACCAAGCCACCAAAAGGGCGACTTAGTCACGTCTTAGGCATGCTAGGGAAGTGATCTAGCCATGATCAGAATCATTTCCTTCATGACAGAAACTGAATTTTCGAACACCATTTCATCATTTACGGGGAGCTTGCTGTCATTTCGACTTCCATCAAGCGTGGGGCTGAACTAATGGGTCGACATGGTCCTAAACCATTCTAGTACATGTCTAGGGGTCGCCTTGGGAGCCTGGAGTTGAACCATAACCTGTAGCAACTGAAACAGCAGCAAACGTGAGAGCACAAGGGGAAAACTGAAAATCTGCTTCTTGGTTTTGAAATGTTTTGTTATGTATTTCGGTTTTTACATGAAAGGGGATCATGAAACATAAAAATATGATAGTATGACTTGATTGAGGTTTGAAAGGAATCTAGACATGCCTGGTTTCGTTTGAAAGAAAAACGAAAAGGATAGACGATACGGCGCGGAGGAGACAGAGTTGCTTCTCTTGTTTTCTTTCTTGTTTTGCTTCCTTAATTTTTTTCCTAGTCTCACACGATTTTTAGTGCTGAAGGAGACTCAAATTTTCGAGATTGTGGAGTGGGAGGGAGTCTAGGAAATTAAATGGGAAGATACAAGATAAAAGAGAAGGAAAATATTCTTTCTATCTACTAGTTTGAGTGATAAGGAAATAGAATGATTTCAAAGATTTTTTCTTGGGGATACTAGAGGTGTATATGGGCGATTTTAAGGTCTAGGTGCAAAGGGAGAATTGGTTTAATTAAATCTTGCTAGTGATTTAAAAGATGAGGAGGATAAATCTATCTAGAAAAGTTAAGGGGATAAATAAAGAATGAGTTGAAAGAAAATCACAATTAAATATTTAAAAAAAAAAACATGGCCGATTTTTCTATCAATCAAATGATATGGAATATTGCTTAGTTATCAATTAGATGAGGATTAAAAATGGTGAAAAATTCATCTCCCAAAAATGGATAAGGAAGGGATCAAGGAATTGAGTTGTTAACAAATATTTTTTTAAAATAAATAAGAGGGGCCGAAAATTACAATAAAAGGAGAGGGAAAATATTTCTTGAATATTGTATTTTAACTCTTTAGTGTTTTATCTACTCATTAAATATTTAAAAGAATTAAGGATTTAATTATTGAACTTTATTTACTACTCATCTCCACTTATTTAAATAATTCTTTAAACCTTCTTTTACAATAAATTTACTTATTATTTATCTTAAATAAATTTCAGGAAATGTTTTCTTAACGTTAAATTTTATCTCTTTACTCCAACTCCCGTCCGGTCTCACTGAATTAACTGAAAAGAATAAAATTTAAACTGCTGGCTAAAATAATTAACTTCAAAGAAAAACATTAAAATAATCATGCAATGAATTCAATTTAATTTAAAATACTAGAATTATGCATGGCTTATACGTAGTCTAATTACGGGTTCTACACGACGAGTTTATTAAACCTACTCCTGATTGAGTATACAAATACACACACAACACACAAAATTATGATATCACAGAAATAAAAAAAAAACAAAATCTTGATATTATATTAAAAAATTTACAAATAATTTTTATATGATTTTATTATAATTAACTAGAATAATTACTTAAATATGATAGTATTTTATTATTTCAAATTTATGAAATTTTTAGACATGATATCATATTTTAAAAGATTAATTTGGTTTATAAACATAAAGAAATATTTATTAGCATATGATAATTATAGACAAACCACAAATTTTATAAAAATAGGCTTTGGCGATATTTTTTATTAAACAAAATAAAATATTTTATCATTTGTTTGAGCTGATTTTTGGAACATAAAAATTAGATAATGACATTAAATTTAATTAATTAATGTCTCTTAATGTTTAATAATACTAATATCATTGTGCATGCGATTATTTGATTAGAGTTTCATTAACTTTTAGATTAAACTATGAAGATTGATATTGAAAATATTAATGATTCTTTTGTTATAGTTTGGAATTATTATTTAGATAATGAAAAGGGTAAGGCGACGGTTTTAACAACGGTTTCGCGATCCGTCACCTGAGGCTGCGTCGCATTCTAGAAGCGACGGTTTTTCAACTCCCATCGCTTATAGCGACGGTTCTTTGGAAGAAGACCGTCGTTATTTTTGCGACAGTTTTAAGAAACCGTCGTTAATATTAAGCGACGGTTTTAAAAACCCGTCGCTATATTTAGCGACGATTTCGTATAATCCATCGCTATATTTATCGACGGTTTTTTAAAAAAATCGCCGTTTAAGAAGCGGCGGTGTTTATCAATAAAATCCATAAAAAATAACTACTATGCAAAAATTAAAATTATGTTTAAATTTTTTGTAAAAAAAAAACTTTAAAACCTTTTTTTTTGTCATGCACATGGGCTGTTCTCGATTGGGCTTAAGTGCCCTCACGGTTATCCCATTACCCATTACTCATAGAACTTCTCCGGCCTAGGCACTGGAGCTTTTACTTCCCCAGGATTAGAACCCAAGACCTCCTGGACTTATATAGATCTTGGCAGGTCTTGGGTTCTAATCCTGGGGAGGTAAAAGCTCCAGTGCCTGGGCTGGAGAAGTTCTATGAGTAATGGGTAATGAGATAACCGTAAGGGGACTTAAGCCCAATCGGGAGAGGGAGGTGGGGACATGTGTTGGTTTGTTGATTGGTTGGTTAATGTGAGTGGCCTAGGATTTTCAATAAGGCAATGGGTTAGCCGTGAGTTAGGGGACTAATTTTGAAGAGATAGAGGCTGTTAGAGGGTGTATTAAGTATGGTAAAAAGTTGGGAAGGTTTCGGTTTAGTTTCGGTCTGATTCGGGTTAAAACCGGGACCCGATCTAAGTTTTAAAACAAATTAGATAAGCTGCGATTTTTGCTCGAGTTTATGTCTAGGAGTGCTTTTAAATTTGTTTTGGGACGTTTTAAGGAGTTTGGTAAGTTTCGGGTCAACTTTAAATGTATAGGGGTGAAACGATAATATTTGGGTTTCCGGGGACAAAATGGTCATTTTGCACCCGGGATAAGATTTTTGGTCCTAGCAGTGCCCTGAGCACAAATCATGTTATTTTTAAATGTTCATGCATCACGTTTACGATTTTTACGCTATTATAATAATTATGGTGCATGCTTGGTTTAAAGGAATTAAGAGAGAGAAAAAGTAAGAAAGTGAAGAGCACTCCGTCTCCACCGCGCCGCGCCGTTATTTCGTTTGTTTTCTGTCAAAACAAACCAAGGCATGTTTATATCTTCTTTCACTCTTCAATCAAGTCATATAGGTATTTTTAAATATCGCAAGTACATGATTTTAATGCAAGAAGATCGAAATTATTCATATTTAATGATGTTATTTAATTATATCACGTGCGAAATATTCTTTTTGAGATTTATGCGATATTTCTTGAGGTCACTTTACTATCTTGGGATTATTATTTCATCCGGTCGCCAGTTACCGGTCAGTTCAGTTCTCGGTCGTCAGTTACCGGTCAGTTTCCCCCGGTTGTCAGTTACCAGCCCGGTGGCCAGTTACCGGTCAGTTCAGTTCAGGGACCACTTGCGTAGACCATAATCTCACCAAGAAAATCATTACAAGTTATTTAATTACAGGGCTCCAAAGAGCAAACATTTTTACCATGATATTTTCAGTTCAGTTATGCACGTACTATAATTACCATTGAAATGATATTTTACGTTACAAATCATTACAGGATATTTTCACTTGCATGCGACTTTATTATTTATTTACTCGTTATTTACGATATATGCATGCTGAGTCTTTAGACTCACTAGACTTGATTGTTGTAGGTACTGATGATGTCAGGACTGAGGGCGGGGACCAGTGAGCCAGCTCGAGTCGGCAGTAGTGGAACCCGAGGACCTCATTTTTCAGTATTTATTATTTTATGATCAAATATTTTTATCTGTCGTTGGATTATTTTTTTACGATTATTTTGCAAACATTAAATACTTCCGCTGCCATTTTGAACATTAAACTTTATTTATCAATTTAATAAATGAATGAGGCCTTTTATTTATTTAAAGAGAAAATTCTCAAATTTTTCCGCAAATTTTCAAGAACGAATTTTTGGGCCTTTACAGTTGGTATCAGAGTAGTGCATCGGAAGCGTGGATTATTAGGATTCTAGAATTAAGAGTCTAAACTTTTTGTTTATCAAGGATAAGCGAATTTCGAGGACGAAATTTCTTTTAAGGGGAGAAGGATTGTAGAACCCGTAAATTAAACCACGTATTTAAGCCATGCATAATTCTAGTATTTAAATTTAAAATGATTTTTAATGTATGAGTATTCAAATTCTTTTCTTTAAATTTATTTATTTTACGCAGTAGTTTAATTGTTATCTTTTAAGTAAAATAAGTGAGGCCGGACTGGAGATGGAGTATTGAGATAAGTTAATAAAGACTTATTTAAGAAGTGGTAATTTAGCATGCTAGTAAATATATTTTAAAAAGTTGACATGCATACAAGTTATTAAACTTCTTTGGTATTTTATTTAATTGTTTTTAAAGCATTAAATGCATGTTCCTTTCATTAATTTATGTTTAATTATTTTTATCCCTTTTATGCATAATTCATGCATGATAGGATTTATTTCATGAAATTTTAGAAGTTCATGCATTAGTGTTTCTAGACGCATTTCACGCTCGAACGAGATCGGAGACCGGAGAATTTTCAAGAAAATTATTTTTTTATTACACGATTAATTTTTATTAATTAATATAAGATGTATTAAAAGTATTTTTCAAAAATGAGAGTTTTGGATATTTTTACCCGCATCATTTTAATTTTTAGCGGTACGATAATTTATCAAATCGGGGGATTTTTTAAGGGTTCAGCTAATATTTTCAAAATCTTTTCAACACGAAATAATTTTCGAGAGCGTGTTTTGATTTAATGGACCTACTTTTAAACTTATTGGGCTTACTTAGATTTTAAACTTTTAATTGTTATTTTAAAGCCCATTATCTATTATTTATCTATTTAATTAACACTTAAACACCATTTGCCCTAAACCTAATCTCATATCAGCCGACACCCACCTCTTTCAAACTCCCACCCCTCGGTTTCATCACCCAGCAGCTGTAAGCTTTCGGGTTTGGCCTGTTCTTGCAAGAAAATTTCACCCGGGTCTCTAATTGCTTCGTTTTGTTCTTCCTCTTCTTAAGGCACGTTTGCATCTTCCGCTTTCTCTTCATACACGCCACTATATGCTGGAATTACTGTGTGTGGTCGAAAAATTCAGAGATCCTACTTGTGGTTGTGTTTTTGGCTTCATATTGTCATGATCATGCACACTTTTCAATTGTTGCTCACGTTTTTCATGAACTTGTGCAAGGGGCCTGTGGTTTGGTTGATTAAGGGCTGTACATGGTGTCAAGGGGAGGTCTTGGGGGTTTCGTGATTGCTGGTTCGTGCAAGAGAAGGGCCGAGAGTAGTTAGTGTGCTTTGGGTTTGGCTCCTCTTGAGCATTTGCGAATGGGGTTGTTATGTAGTGTGCATGGGAGTTTAGCTATGAATCTTATGGGTCCAGTAGGGTCTATTAATATGTTAAGAGGGAGCCGTGGGTGTGTGGAGGAGAGTGAAGCTCGATCTTGTGAAGGGTAGCTCGTGTAAGGAGGTAGAGGCGAGAACTTGGTGTCCTACGGGAAATGGTTTGTGCAGCAGCAAGTTTATAGGATTAGCATGGTTTAGGGAGTTCATTTAGTCCCTTGGTGAGTCATAAGGTTGGACATGTGGGGGTAGGAGAGTGAACCGAAGGTAGAGGGAGGTGGGGACATGTGTTGGTTTGTTGGTTGGTTGGTTAATGTGAGTGGCCTAGGATTTGCAATAATGCAATGGGTTAGCCGTGAGTTAGGGGACTAATTTTGAAGAGTTTAGAGGCTGTTAGAGGGTGTATTAAGTATGGTAAAAAGTTGGGAAGGTTTCGGTTTAGTTTCGGTCTGATTCGGGTTAAAACCGAGACCCCGATCTAAGTTTTAAAACGAATTAGATAAGCAGCGATTTTGGCTCGAGTTTATGTCTAGGAGTGCTTTTAAATTTGTTTTGGGACATTTTAAGGAGTTTGGTAAGTTTCGGGTCAACTTTAAAGGTATAGGGGTGAAACGATAATATTTGGGTTTCCAGGGGCAAAATGGTCATTTTGCACCTGGGGTAAGATTTTTGGTCCTAGCAGTGCCCTGAGCACAAATCATGATATTTTTAAATGTTCATGCATCACGTTTACGATTTTTACGCTATTATAATAATTATGGTGCATGCTTGGTTTAAAGGAATTAAGAGAGAAAAAGTAAGAAAGTGAAGAGCACCCCGTCTCCGCCGCGCCGCGTCGTTATTTCGTTTGTTTTCTGTCAAAACAAACCAAGGCATGTTTATATCTTCTTTCACTCTTCAATCAAGTCATATAGGTATTTTTAAATATCGCAAGTACATGATTTTAATGCAAGAAGATCGAAATTATTCATATTTAATGATGTTATTTAATTATATCACATGCGAAATATTCATTTTGAGATTTATGCGATATTGCTTGGGGTCACTTTACTATCTTGGGATTATTATTTCACCCGGTCGTCAGTTACCGGTAGTTCCCGGTCGTCAGTTACCGGTCCGATCGTCAGTTACCGGTTAGTTTCACCCGGTCGTCAGTCACCGGTCAGTTTCCCCCGGTCGTCAGTTACCGGCCCGGTGGCCAGTTACCGGTCAATTCAGTTCAGGGACCACTTGCGTAGACCATAATCTCACCAAGAAAATCATTACAAGTTATTTCATTACAGGGCTCCAAAGAGCAAACATTTTTACCATGATATTTTCAGTTCAGTTATGCACGTACTATAATTACCATTGAAATGATATTTTACGTTACAAATCATTACAGGATATTTTCACTTGCATGCGACTTTATTATTTATTTACTCGTTATTTACGATATATGCATGCTGAGTCTTTAGACTCACTAGACTTGATTGTTGTAGGTACTGATGATGTCAGGACTGAGGGCGGGGACCAGTGAGCCAGCTCGAGTCGGCAGTAGTGGAACCCGAGGACCTCATTTTTCAGTATTTATTATTTTATGATCAAATATTTTTATCTGTCGTTGGATTATTTTTTTACGATTATTTTGCAAACATTAAATACTTCCGCTGCCATTTTGAACATTAAACTTTATTTATCAATTTAATAAATGAATGAGGCCTTTTATTTATTTAAAGAGAAAATTCTCAAATTTTTCCGCAAATTTTCAAGAACGAATTTTTGGGCCTTTACAGTTGGTATCAGAGTAGTGCATCGGAAGCGTGGATTATTAGGATTCTAGAATTAAGAGTCTAAACTTTTTGTTTATCAAGGATAAGCGAATTTCGAGGACGAAATTTCTTTTAAGGGGAGAAGGATTGTAGAACCCGTAAATTAAACCACGTATTTAAGCCATGCATAATTCTAGTATTTAAATTTAAAATGATTTTTAATGTATGAGTATTCAAATTCTTTTCTTTAAATTTATTTATTTTACGCAGTAGTTTAATTGTTATCTTTTAAGTAAAATAAGTGAGGCCGGACTGGAGATGGAGTATTGAGATAAGTTAATAAAGACTTATTTAAGAAGTGGTAATTTAGCATGCTAGTAAATATATTTTAAAAAGTTGACATGCATACAAGTTATTAAACTTCTTTGGTATTTTATTTAATTGTTTTTAAAGCATTAAATGCATGTTCCTTTCATTAATTTATGTTTAATTATTTTTATCCCTTTTATGCATAATTCATGCATGATAGGATTTATTTCATGAAATTTTAGAAGTTCATGCATTAGTGTTTCTAGACGCATTTCACGCTCGAACGAGATCGGAGACCGGAGAATTTTCAAGAAAATTATTTTTTTATTACACGATTAATTTTTATTAATTAATATAAGATGTATTAAAAGTATTTTTCAAAAATGAGAGTTTTGGATATTTTTACCCGCATCATTTTAATTTTTAGCGGTACGATAATTTATCAAATCGGGGGATTTTTTAAGGGTTCAGCTAATATTTTCAAAATCTTTTCAACACGAAATAATTTTCGAGAGCGTGTTTTGATTTAATGGACCTACTTTTAAACTTATTGGGCTTACTTAGATTTTAAACTTTTAATTGTTATTTTAAAGCCCATTATCTATTATTTATCTATTTAATTAACACTTAAACACCATTTGCCCTAAACCTAATCTCATATCAGCCGACACCCACCTCTTTCAAACTCCCACCCCTCGGTTTCATCACCCAGCAGCTGTAAGCTTTCGGGTTTGGCCTGTTCTTGCAAGAAAATTTCACCCGGGTCTCTAATTGCTTCGTTTTGTTCTTCCTCTTCTTAAGGCACGTTTGCATCTTCCGCTTTCTCTTCATACACGCCACTATATGCTGGAATTACTGTGTGTGGTCGAAAAATTCAGAGATCCTACTTGTGGTTGTGTTTTTGGCTTCATATTGTCATGATCATGCACACTTTTCAATTGTTGCTCACGTTTTTCATGAACTTGTGCAAGGGGCCTGTGGTTTGGTTGATTAAGGGCTGTACATGGTGTCAAGGGGAGGTCTTGGGGGTTTCGTGATTGCTGGTTCGTGCAAGAGAAGGGCCGAGAGTAGTTAGTGTGCTTTGGGTTTGGCTCCTCTTGAGCATTTGCGAATGGGGTTGTTATGTAGTGTGCATGGGAGTTTAGCTATGAATCTTATGGGTCCAGTAGGGTCTATTAATATGTTAAGAGGGAGCCGTGGGTGTGTGGAGGAGAGTGAAGCTCGATCTTGTGAAGGGTAGCTCGTGTAAGGAGGTAGAGGCGAGAACTTGGTGTCCTACGGGAAATGGTTTGTGCAGCAGCAAGTTTATAGGATTAGCATGGTTTAGGGAGTTCATTTAGTCCCTTGGTGAGTCATAAGGTTGGACATGTGGGGGTAGGAGAGTGAACCGAAGGTAGAGGGAGGTGGGGACATGTGTTGGTTTGTTGGTTGGTTGGTTAATGTGAGTGGCCTAGGATTTGCAATAATGCAATGGGTTAGCCGTGAGTTAGGGGACTAATTTTGAAGAGTTTAGAGGCTGTTAGAGGGTGTATTAAGTATGGTAAAAAGTTGGGAAGGTTTCGGTTTAGTTTCGGTCTGATTCGGGTTAAAACCGAGACCCCGATCTAAGTTTTAAAACGAATTAGATAAGCAGCGATTTTGGCTCGAGTTTATGTCTAGGAGTGCTTTTAAATTTGTTTTGGGACATTTTAAGGAGTTTGGTAAGTTTCGGGTCAACTTTAAAGGTATAGGGGTGAAACGATAATATTTGGGTTTCCAGGGGCAAAATGGTCATTTTGCACCTGGGGTAAGATTTTTGGTCCTAGCAGTGCCCTGAGCACAAATCATGATATTTTTAAATGTTCATGCATCACGTTTACGATTTTTACGCTATTATAATAATTATGGTGCATGCTTGGTTTAAAGGAATTAAGAGAGAAAAAGTAAGAAAGTGAAGAGCACCCCGTCTCCGCCGCGCCGCGTCGTTATTTCGTTTGTTTTCTGTCAAAACAAACCAAGGCATGTTTATATCTTCTTTCACTCTTCAATCAAGTCATATAGGTATTTTTAAATATCGCAAGTACATGATTTTAATGCAAGAAGATCGAAATTATTCATATTTAATGATGTTATTTAATTATATCACATGCGAAATATTCATTTTGAGATTTATGCGATATTGCTTGGGGTCACTTTACTATCTTGGGATTATTATTTCACCCGGTCGTCAGTTACCGGTAGTTCCCGGTCGTCAGTTACCGGTCCGATCGTCAGTTACCGGTTAGTTTCACCCGGTCGTCAGTCACCGGTCAGTTTCCCCCGGTCGTCAGTTACCGGCCCGGTGGCCAGTTACCGGTCAATTCAGTTCAGGGACCACTTGCGTAGACCATAATCTCACCAAGAAAATCATTACAAGTTATTTCATTACAGGGCTCCAAAGAGCAAACATTTTTACCATGATATTTTCAGTTCAGTTATGCACGTACTATAATTACCATTGAAATGATATTTTACGTTACAAATCATTACAGGATATTTTCACTTGCATGCGACTTTATTATTTATTTACTCGTTATTTACGATATATGCATGCTGAGTCTTTAGACTCACTAGACTTGATTGTTGTAGGTACTGATGATGTCAGGACTGAGGGCGGGGACCAGTGAGCCAGCTCGAGTCGGCAGTAGTGGAACCCGAGGACCTCATTTTTCAGTATTTATTATTTTATGATCAAATATTTTTATCTGTCGTTGGATTATTTTTTTACGATTATTTTGCAAACATTAAATACTTCCGCTGCCATTTTGAACATTAAACTTTATTTATCAATTTAATAAATGAATGAGGCCTTTTATTTATTTAAAGAGAAAATTCTCAAATTTTTCCGCAAATTTTCAAGAACGAATTTTTGGGCCTTTACAGTTGGTATCAGAGTAGTGCATCGGAAGCGTGGATTATTAGGATTCTAGAATTAAGAGTCTAAACTTTTTGTTTATCAAGGATAAGCGAATTTCGAGGACGAAATTTCTTTTAAGGGGAGAAGGATTGTAGAACCCGTAAATTAAACCACGTATTTAAGCCATGCATAATTCTAGTATTTAAATTTAAAATGATTTTTAATGTATGAGTATTCAAATTCTTTTCTTTAAATTTATTTATTTTACGCAGTAGTTTAATTGTTATCTTTTAAGTAAAATAAGTGAGGCCGGACTGGAGATGGAGTATTGAGATAAGTTAATAAAGACTTATTTAAGAAGTGGTAATTTAGCATGCTAGTAAATATATTTTAAAAAGTTGACATGCATACAAGTTATTAAACTTCTTTGGTATTTTATTTAATTGTTTTTAAAGCATTAAATGCATGTTCCTTTCATTAATTTATGTTTAATTATTTTTATCCCTTTTATGCATAATTCATGCATGATAGGATTTATTTCATGAAATTTTAGAAGTTCATGCATTAGTGTTTCTAGACGCATTTCACGCTCGAACGAGATCGGAGACCGGAGAATTTTCAAGAAAATTATTTTTTTATTACACGATTAATTTTTATTAATTAATATAAGATGTATTAAAAGTATTTTTCAAAAATGAGAGTTTTGGATATTTTTACCCGCATCATTTTAATTTTTAGCGGTACGATAATTTATCAAATCGGGGGATTTTTTAAGGGTTCAGCTAATATTTTCAAAATCTTTTCAACACGAAATAATTTTCGAGAGCGTGTTTTGATTTAATGGACCTACTTTTAAACTTATTGGGCTTACTTAGATTTTAAACTTTTAATTGTTATTTTAAAGCCCATTATCTATTATTTATCTATTTAATTAACACTTAAACACCATTTGCCCTAAACCTAATCTCATATCAGCCGACACCCACCTCTTTCAAACTCCCACCCCTCGGTTTCATCACCCAGCAGCTGTAAGCTTTCGGGTTTGGCCTGTTCTTGCAAGAAAATTTCACCCGGGTCTCTAATTGCTTCGTTTTGTTCTTCCTCTTCTTAAGGCACGTTTGCATCTTCCGCTTTCTCTTCATACACGCCACTATATGCTGGAATTACTGTGTGTGGTCGAAAAATTCAGAGATCCTACTTGTGGTTGTGTTTTTGGCTTCATATTGTCATGATCATGCACACTTTTCAATTGTTGCTCACGTTTTTCATGAACTTGTGCAAGGGGCCTGTGGTTTGGTTGATTAAGGGCTGTACATGGTGTCAAGGGGAGGTCTTGGGGGTTTCGTGATTGCTGGTTCGTGCAAGAGAAGGGCCGAGAGTAGTTAGTGTGCTTTGGGTTTGGCTCCTCTTGAGCATTTGCGAATGGGGTTGTTATGTAGTGTGCATGGGAGTTTAGCTATGAATCTTATGGGTCCAGTAGGGTCTATTAATATGTTAAGAGGGAGCCGTGGGTGTGTGGAGGAGAGTGAAGCTCGATCTTGTGAAGGGTAGCTCGTGTAAGGAGGTAGAGGCGAGAACTTGGTGTCCTACGGGAAATGGTTTGTGCAGCAGCAAGTTTATAGGATTAGCATGGTTTAGGGAGTTCATTTAGTCCCTTGGTGAGTCATAAGGTTGGACATGTGGGGGTAGGAGAGTGAACCGAAGGTAGAGGGAGGTGGGGACATGTGTTGGTTTGTTGGTTGGTTGGTTAATGTGAGTGGCCTAGGATTTGCAATAATGCAATGGGTTAGCCGTGAGTTAGGGGACTAATTTTGAAGAGTTTAGAGGCTGTTAGAGGGTGTATTAAGTATGGTAAAAAGTTGGGAAGGTTTCGGTTTAGTTTCGGTCTGATTCGGGTTAAAACCGAGACCCCGATCTAAGTTTTAAAACGAATTAGATAAGCAGCGATTTTGGCTCGAGTTTATGTCTAGGAGTGCTTTTAAATTTGTTTTGGGACATTTTAAGGAGTTTGGTAAGTTTCGGGTCAACTTTAAAGGTATAGGGGTGAAACGATAATATTTGGGTTTCCAGGGGCAAAATGGTCATTTTGCACCTGGGGTAAGATTTTTGGTCCTAGCAGTGCCCTGAGCACAAATCATGATATTTTTAAATGTTCATGCATCACGTTTACGATTTTTACGCTATTATAATAATTATGGTGCATGCTTGGTTTAAAGGAATTAAGAGAGAGAAAAAGTAAGAAAGTGAAGAGCACCCCGTCTCCGCCGCGCCGCGTCGTTATTTCGTTTGTTTTCTGTCAAAACAAACCAAGGCATGTTTATATCTTCTTTCACTCTTCAATCAAGTCATATAGGTATTTTTAAATATCGCAAGTACATGATTTTAATGCAAGAAGATCGAAATTATTCATATTTAATGATGTTATTTAATTATATCACATGCGAAATATTCATTTTGAGATTTATGCGATATTGCTTGGGGTCACTTTACTATCTTGGGATTATTATTTCACCCGGTCGTCAGTTACCGGTAGTTCCCGGTCGTCAGTTACCGGTCCGATCGTCAGTTACCGGTTAGTTTCACCCGGTCGTCAGTCACCGGTCAGTTTCCCCCGGTCGTCAGTTACCGGCCCGGTGGCCAGTTACCGGTCAATTCAGTTCAGGGACCACTTGCGTAGACCATAATCTCACCAAGAAAATCATTACAAGTTATTTCATTACAGGGCTCCAAAGAGCAAACATTTTTACCATGATATTTTCAGTTCAGTTATGCACGTACTATAATTACCATTGAAATGATATTTTACGTTACAAATCATTACAGGATATTTTCACTTGCATGCGACTTTATTATTTATTTACTCGTTATTTACGATATATGCATGCTGAGTCTTTAGACTCACTAGACTTGATTGTTGTAGGTACTGATGATGTCAGGACTGAGGGCGGGGACCAGTGAGCCAGCTCGAGTCGGCAGTAGTGGAACCCGAGGACCTCATTTTTCAGTATTTATTATTTTATGATCAAATATTTTTATCTGTCGTTAGATTATTTTTTTACGATAATTTTGCAAACATTAAATACTTCCGCTGCCATTTTGAACATTAAACTTTATTTATCAATTTAATAAATGAATGAGGCCTTTTATTTATTTAAAGAGAAAATTCTCAAATTTTTCCGCAAATTTTCAAGAACGAATTTTTGGGCCTTTACAGTTGGTATCAGAGTAGTGCATCGGAAGCGTGGATTATTAGGATTCTAGAATTAAGAGTCTAAACTTTTTGTTTATCAAGGATAAGCGAATTTCGAGGACGAAATTTCTTTTAAGGGGAGAAGGATTGTAGAACCCGTAAATTAAACCACGTATTTAAGCCATGTATAATTCTAGTATTTAAATTTAAAATGATTTTTAATGTATGAGTATTCAAATTCTTTTCTTTAAATTTATTTATTTTACGCAGTAGTTTAATTGTTATCTTTTAAGTAAAATAAGTGAGGCCGGACTGGAGATGGAGTATTGAGATAAGTTAATAAAGACTTATTTAAGAAGTGGTAATTTAGCATGCTAGTAAATATATTTTAAAAAGTTGACATGCATACAAGTTATTAAACTTCTTTGGTATTTTATTTAATTGTTTTTAAAGCATTAAATGCATGTTCCTTTCATTAATTTATGTTTAATTATTTTTATCCCTTTTATGCATAATTCATGCATGATAGGATTTATTTCATGAAATTTTAGAAGTTCATGCATTAGTGTTTCTAGACGCATTTCACGCTCGAACGAGATCGGAGACCGGAGAATTTTCAAGAAAATTATTTTTTTATTACACGATTAATTTTTCTTAATTAATATAAGATGTTTTAAAAGTATTTTTCAAAAATGAGAGTTTTGGGTATTTTTACCCGCATCATTTTAATTTTTAGCGGTACAGCAAGTTTATAGGATTAGCATGGTTTAGGGAGTTCATTTAGTCCCTTGGTGAGTCATAAGGTTGGACATGTGGGGGTAGGAGAGTGAACCGAAGGTAGAGGGAGTTGGGGACATGTGTTGGTTTGTTGGTTGGTTGGTTAATGTGAGTGGCCTAGGATTTGCAATAAGGCAATGGCTTAGCCGTGAGTTAGGGGACTAATTTTGAAGAGTTTAGAGGCTGTCAGAGGGTGTATTAAGTATGGTAAAAAGTTGGGAAGGTTTCGGTTGAGTTTCGGTCTGATTCAGGTTAAAACCGGACCCCGATCTAAGTTTTAAAATGAATTAGATAAGCTGCGATTTTGGCTTGAGTTTATGTCTAGGAGTGCTTTTAAATTTGTTTTGGGACGTTTTAAGGAGTTTGGTACGTTTCGGGTCAACTTTAAAGGTATAGGGGTGAAACGATAATATTTGGGTTTCCGAGGGCAAAATGGTCATTTTGCACCCGGGTAAGATTTTTGGTCCTAGCAGTGCCCTGAGCACAAAAAATGATATTTTTAAATGTTCATGCATCACGTTTACGATTTTTACGCTATTATAATAATTATGGTGCATGCTTGGTTTAAAGGAATTAAGAGAGAGAAAAAGTAAGAAAGTGAAGAGCACTCCGTCTCCGTCGCGCCGCGTCGTTATTTCATTTGTTTTTTGTCAAAAAAAACCAAGGCATGTTTATATCTTCTTTCACTCTTAAATCAAGTCATATAGGTATTTTTAAATATCGCAAGTACATGATTTTAATGCAAGAAGATCGAAATTATTCATATTTAATGATGTTATTTAATTATTTCACGTGCGAAATATTCATTTTGAGATTTATGCGATGTTGCTTGGGGTCACTTTACTATCTTGGCTTATTATTTCACCCGGTCACCAGTTACCGGTCAGTTCAGTTCCCGGTCGTCAGTTACCGGTTAGTTTCACCCGGTCGCCAGTTACCGATCAGTTTCCCCCGGTCGTCAGTTATCAGCCCGGTCGCCAGTTACCGGTCAGTTCAGTTCAGGGACCACTTGCGTAGACCATAATCTCACCAAGAAAATCATTACAAGTTATTTCACTACAGGGCTTCAAGGAGCAAACATTTTTACCATGATATTTTCAGTTCAGTTATGCACGTAATATAATTACCATTGAAATGATATTTTACGCTACAAATCATTACAGGATATTTTCACTTGCATGCGACTTTATTATTTATTTACTCGTTATTTACGATATATGCATGCTGAGTCTTTAGACTCACTAGACTTGATTGTTGTAGGTACTGATGATGTCAAGACCGAGGGCAGGGACCAGTGAGCCAGCTCGAGTCGGCAGTAGTGGAACCCGAGGACCTCATTTTTCAGTATTTATTATTTTATGATCAAATATTTTTATCTGTCGTTGGATTATTTTTTTACGATTATTTTGCAAACATTAAATACTTCCGCTGCCATTTTGAACATTAAACTTTATTTATCAATTTAATAAATGAATGAGGCCTTTTATTTATTTAAAGAGAAAATTCTTAAATATTTCCGCAAATTTTCAAGAACGTATTTTCGGGCCTTTACACGGTAACTATATCTTTTTCATTATTTATAATATTATATTATTATTTTATATAATATAACAATTTTCAGTCACACCATAAATTCAACTTGTGTTTTTCGATTCGATCAACGGTCCGGTTATGAAGGTGATCCTGTGAAAGCCCGTATTTCGTATTCATATTTTTTTTGCGGAATTATTAAAAATTTTCTAAATAAATAAATAACTTGCTTCAAAATAAACATGTAAATAATTTCAACTTTAAAATATCAGCGGAAGGAATATTGTTTCAAATACCAACTTAAAAATAATCAACATATTAAAACTGAGTTTAAACATAATAAAAATACATAAACTAAAACATGAGGTCCTCGGGTATACTACTGCTGCCCAAGATAGCTCACTGATCTACGCCCTCCGTCTCGACCTCATCGGTACCTACAACAATCAAGTCTAGTGAGTCTAAAGACTCAACATGTATATATCGTGAATAACAAGTAAATATACAATAAAATCGCATGCAACGTAAAAATTTGGTATCGTAAAGCGTATGGTGAAAATCGTATCATGAGTAAATATATCTACGTGCATATCTGAAAATCATACGTAAAAGCTTTGCTCCATAGAGCCCTGTCATATCATATCATAATTTTCTGGTAGAGATAATTGTAGAACCCGTAAATTGGACTGCGTATAAACCATGCATAATTCTAGTATTTAAAATTAAATTGATTTTTATTGTATGAGTATTTAAATTCTTCTCTTTAAATTTATTTATTTTACGTATTAGTTTAATTGTTATCTTTCAGTAAAATAAGTGAGGCCGGACTGGAGATGGAGTATTGAGATAAGTTAATAAAGACTTATTTAAGAAGTGGTAATTTAGCATGTTAGTAAATATATTTTAAAAAAAAATTGACATGCATGCAAGTTATTAAATTCTTTGGTATTTTATTAATTTGTTTTAAAGCATTAAATGCATGTTTATTATATAAATTATGTGTTTAACTATTTTTATGCATTTTATGCATAATTCATGCATGATAGAAATTATTTCATGAAATTTTAAAGGTTTTTGAATTAAAGATTTTTAAGTTGCATTTCACGCCCGAATGAGCAACGGAGACCGGAGAATTTTCAAGAAAATTATTTTTATTACAAGATTAATTTTTATTAATTAGTATAAGATGTTTTAAAGGTATTTTTCAAGAATTTGGATTTATTGGGTATTTTACCCGCAGCGGTGTGCAACTTTTATCGATTCGGGGAACTTTTTGAGGGTTCGACGAATATTTTCAAAAGCTTTCCAACACGAATTATTTTTCAAGAATGCGTTTGGACTTAATGGGACTACATTTAAGCTTGTGGGGCTTAAACCCTTTTTAAAACCTTTAAGATGCAATTTGTAACCCATTAACTAATTAATATCCATATAATTAGACCTCTAATCACCCATTTAACCCTAAACCTAATCTTTTACTCCCCAACCAGCCGACACCCTTCTGAATTCATTCAGCTTGAGGACCCATCGGTTTCACCATTTGCAACTAGAGGTCCCCATCGGTTTTTTCTTGTTCTTGCTCCTCCAATCTTAAGGCACGCATTTGTACCTTTATTTCTGGATCATCCAAGCCTTATACTATCGTGTGTATGTATATGTATGAGGGTTTTTCGATCTAGCCATGTGCAGGGGAGTTTTCATCTTTTTTGTTCAAATTCATGCATAATGGGTTCACTACTCACGTTTTCTGTAATTTGTGTTGTAAAGGGGCTGCTGGTGTAGTGTTTCAGAGTCGTTTATGTCAAGTGTTCCAGTAGTGTAGCTGCTGGAGGCGTGGTTGGTCGAGAGGGTGAGAATACATGCTGGATCGGTGAGCTTGGAAGGGTATCGGGAAGATCGTGAGTAGGGGAGAGAGGCCACCGGCGTCAGCGTTATTCCAGGCGTTGGACATGCCCCTGAGGGGTATGAACCACGACCTGGGAGAGCTCTAACCCCTCTGGTCCGAACTCTCGAGCAAGCACGATCGAACCTAGCTTGAGGGAACTCGCGGTGTTGGCGTTACTGCTTCTAGCGTGTTGGCGGGTAGTGCAGGCTGTATGGGGCTGGGTTCTTGGAGCTGGTAGACTCCTTGGGGTCTGGTCTAAGTCCACAATAGGCTGGCTAGGGGCTGGAGCCATCGTCTTGAGTGTAAGAGTGGGGTTTGTGTGCTAGTGGTTTGGTTAGAGGTGAGGGGCGAGCTGCTGGATCTTTCAGCGGCTGCCAGGGGGATTCGAATGCCTTAAAAACCTGGGTTTTGGTTTCTTTAGAGTCCTTTAAGTGTTTTTAAGTCATGGTTTAAGTTTGGTAAAATTTTGGTTAAGTTTCGGGTCGATTCGAGCTAAAGACGGGACCTCGGTCCAAGTTTTAAAGCGAATTGATTAAGTTTGAGTTTGGGCTCTAGGAATACTTTTAAATATGTGTTGGATTATTTTAAGGAGTTTGATAAGCTTCGGGTCAATTTTAGAGGTCCGGGGTGAAACGATAATTTTCGGGTTTTCAGGGGCAAAATGGTCATTTTGTACCCAATGTGAGATTTTTGTCCTAGCAGCGCCCTAAGCACAAATCATGATATTTTTTAATGTTCATGCATCACGTTTACGATTTTTACGCATTTATAATAATTATGGTGCATGCTTGGTTTAAATGAATTAAGAGAGAAAAAAATGAGAAAGTGAAGAGCACTCCGTCTCCGCCGCGCCGCGTCGTTATTTCGTTTGTTTTCTGTCAAAACAAACCAAGGCATTTTATATCTTCTTTCACTCTTCAATCAAGCCATATAGATATTTTTAAATATCGCAAGTACATGATTTTAATGCAAGAAGATCGAAATTGTTCATATTTAATTATGTTATTTAATTATATCACGTGCAAAATATTCATTTTGAGATTTATGCGATATTGCTTGGGGTCACTTTACTATCCTGGGAGTATTATTTCACCCGATCGTCAATTACCGGTCAGTTCAGTTCAGTTCTCGGTCGTCAGTTACCGGTCCGATCGTCAGTTACCGGTTAGTTTCACCCGATCGTCAATTACCGGTCAGTTCCCGGTCGTCAGTTATCGGTCCGGTCGCCAGTTACCGGTCAGTTCAGTTCAGGGACCACTTGCGTAGACCACCATCTCAACAGAAAATTTATGACATGCTATTTTACTACAGGGCTCCAAGGAGCAAACATTTTCACTATGATTTTCAGTTTAGTTATGCACGTATTATAATTCTTCATGATAAGTTATTATCACATTATGCCTCATGACATGATATTTTTATCCCATGCAAAATTTTACTATATTATTTCCTCGTTATTTACGATATATGCATGCTGAGTCTTTAGGCTCACTAGACTTGATTGTTGTAGGTACTGATGATGTCGGGGCCGAGGGCGACCACTGAGCTAGCTTGCGTCGACAGTAGTGGCACCCGAGAACCTCATTTACAGCACTTGTCATTTTTATACTCAAACATTTTTTTTACCAGTTGTTGGATGCTTTAACTTGTTATTTTGGCGAGTAATAATTTCTTCCGCTGCAAATTTTGAACATTAAACTTGATTTATCAATTTAGTTTGTGAATGAGGCAATTTTGATTATTTTAAAAAGAAAATTTTAATTTTTTTGCAAATTTTCATGAACGAATTTTCGGGCCTTTACAACAATGTTCTAAGCAAGTGGCCCATAACTTAGCGTAAGCGCCTGATCAGACTAAACTACAGTATACTGGGCGGTAGAGATCAATCATAGCCCTTGGACTGGATGTCGGTACCCATACATAATCATAAACCGATCGTAAGTCACCTGGCAGAGAGGTCCTCGGTTGTTCCTACCGACTTCCAAACCCATAAGCATAAGGTGGCCACAAGACATATCGCATATATCTCAAAAATAAACATTTTATATTTTTATGCACGTAATATAATTATAATCTTATATTTACCGGATGAGTTGGATCCTTCCCAGGCTTGCTGCGACTTACTACTAATATGTGACACATGAAATAAATCGTAACTTGACAAAAGCTTAACCATAGAACCAAAACGAGACGATTCAGACCAACAACTTGATTTTTAACCATGGCTTCGTACCAACCCGAACCAACATTAAATTGACGTTTAAACATGATTAAAATACCTCAAACATACTGAAAATTATGCATAAAAGCTGTAAAACACGAAAATAGGTGAAAGGAATCCAAAAACATAAAACACTCTTTCGAGAGTCATTTTGGCACCTTTCTTCGTAAATTCTCGTACGACCTCTAAACTCGACCAAATCACAAACGGCCAAAAAAATGACTTTCCTAACTCATTAAGGTATTGTCCAGTCCAAGGTCACGGGCTAAAAGCCAACCAAGGACTCAAACCAACCTCAAAACCGAACAACAAGTTGCTGTCAAATTACAGCAGCAACTATGGTGTTTGTTTGGCTCAATTTTTGAAACTAATAACCATTGTAGCTTGAACCACCAACCAGAGACTCTTACCAACATCCTAAGGCATGTCTTGGACCATGGTTTAGGGCTAAAAGCCAACCACAAACCAAGCAAACACCTAGGACACTCACAGCTCAAAACCGAGTGAGCCACTTTCTGTATATTGTGACGAATTGCATTGTTTTGTTGCCTTGTATCATTCCAATGGCCATTTGAGCAACCATAGCTCGATCTAGACATGATAGAGTGTTGTATAAACAATGGCCACGGGCTAGGAGCCAACAATCATCCATACTAACACTACAAACCGAAATCCCCTAGCACAGGAAATGAAAATTCGAAATGTGCACTTGTTTTGTGATTTAAAAATTTTGGTGGATCCATGAACCAAGCTTGGAAAGGACGCCTTGGTCACTTCCTAGACATTTTAAAGAAGTGTTCTAACCGTGGCTACAGTCCCTAGGACAGCCAAGATTCGAATACACACCTTAATAATTCAAAGAACCAAAACCGAGACTCACTTCTGCACTTAAGAAAGATTTAATTTCACTGTCATTTCTGTATTTGTGAGGTTATGGATGAAAACCAATTGAGAAATAACACTCTAACACACTCTAAATTATGCCTAAAATCAGCCTTGAGTGCCTGGAATCGAGCAACCCTCTGTTAGCAACAAAGATCAGCAAACCGTGAAGTGGAAAAACAAGGGAGCTGAAAAATTTCTGTACAGCTTATTGCTTGGAATGTTGCTGTCAATTTCGATTTATTGCTGGAATCATGCATATATAATGGTTTAAAAATATCTATAGGACTTGATTGAAGAGAAAAGAAACAACATATACATACCTGGAATTTGTTTTGAAGAAAACAAACCAATACAATGAATACTACGTGACGGCACGGAGTTGGGTTCCTCTTCTTGTTTCAGCTGCTGTTCACGATTATTTTGCTGATGTTCTCTTCTGTAATTTCGAAGGTGAGGTTGTGGGGAATGTAGGTGAGGAAGGTGAATGATTTAATAGGTGTTAAAGGTGACATTATATGCC
The DNA here is from genome assembly GCF_022965805.1 of Primulina eburnea. Lineage (NCBI taxonomy): Eukaryota > Viridiplantae > Streptophyta > Magnoliopsida > Lamiales > Gesneriaceae > Primulina > Primulina eburnea. Next base: position 12,104,038 of record NC_133110.1, read on the forward strand.
TTAAAATGAGAGTTACAAGTGAAGGAGTGGAAGGGACTTTGAATTGTTTTTCATTCCTCCTTGCTAGCCGATTCTTTTCCTCCCTTTTTCTGCATGATTTCGTTTATTTGCTAGCATGATGGGTTAAGGAAGAATCAAGGTGTATTATTGTATTTGAATTCACTAATAACTAATGGGTTAAAGGTGAGGAATTGTATTCACCTTAAAGGCTATTTAAGGGTGGCTTGAATGGGATTTACTAAGCATTTGAATTTTCTTAAGGAGTTGATTAAATTTCTACTAATATTGCATGGTATAATGTTGATTAAGTCTTGTATTTTAAATTCTTAGTGTTTTAAATAACCATTTTATGTTTTAGTGAATTAACAAATTAAATTAGAATGAAATCTTGCATGGCATTGCATGGTTTAAAATTTAAGTATTTAAATGCTATGTTTAATTTCTTGACTATATTATAACTAGATTAATTTATCCCCACTTTTTTACATATTTTAATTTAAGCTTAAATTAAATAGTGAACCTAATAGGATTTATTTACTAACTTGACTCCAATTAATTTAATAAATCCTAAAACATTCTTTTTCTTTAAATTAAATTATTCCTTGACTTAGATTAAATTTAGGAATATTTGTCTTATTATTAATCTTATTTCTAATTTTCAAACTCCGGTCCGTCCTCGCGTATTTAACTAAAAGGATAAAATTAAACTTTTGCATTTAAAATAAATAGTTATGACTTGTCAAATATCAAAATGAATTAGACCCTTTATATATATATATATCATTTTTAAATTTAAATAGTAATAATTATGCATGGCTTATACGTAGTCTGATTTTCGGGTCGTTACAATTTTCCCCCCTTAAATTGAATTTCGTCCCCGAAATTCGCTAATCCTCGATAATCCAAAAGTTTAGATTCTTAATTCTATTATCCCAACAATCCACGCTACCGCTGCGCTACTCTGATAAAAATTAAGTCATAGACTGTCCTTACGTTTCTTCAATCCTAATTAGATTGCCTACCAAAAATTTCATTTGCGAATCGCAACTTAAAACGACTTATGGTAACTTAGCTTTACTTTACTATGACCTCGAATTCTGAATTTTCTCATTGTTCCCAATATTAGAATTTGTGGTTCAAACTTATCATGTCTTACATTCCTTATACTATACCCGTAATGTTCAACGACCTATTACATTAGCATTTACGCAGTTCAACTTAAAAACTCTTAGCACCAAAGGTTACTGATCAACATCTATCCTCGGTGATACACTTAAAAGTTAAATCTTATCTCAGCTCCATAACAAAATTAGTCTAAGATCCTTGAATCGAATCTTTATCTTACAGCCCAAACTTATATAACTTAACTATTTACGAGTATACCCCAAATATAAAATTGTTGCAAATCTTAAACCTCAAATAACGTTAATCCATAAAACCCAATTATACAACATCGACCTTCTACCAATATTTTAAAGCTCTTCAGGTCTCAATTATATGCTTAAACCATTTTCTTTCCAATTACAATATAGTTGAGGCCTAAGACTCTGGACTTTCCTCATTGAAACAAATGTCGCATTCTTAAGTATCATCAATGCTTAATTAAGTCTAGTGTATAAAACTGAATAAGTTATCTCATGTTAGCGATAAACTTACTCTAATAATTCAACTTCGCTCATATCACCCATAGAGTTCTAAAATTCCCATATCAAGATTTCGGATTTCTTACTCAATTAAAATCTTAATGTTAGTTCATTGGTACTCTATGTTGAACGCCTCTAATTCTCTTTTTGTTTTTATTTCACCCAAAACTTATGTATGAACACCTATCTTATAAATCTTGAAATTCAAGCTTATGCAACCCAAATAATATTAGATAGTATAACTCCAGCCCACATATCCGCTTAGTCCCAAATTTCTTAATGACTTTCAAAATTCCTCAAGATAAGGAGTATAATTCAATTCTTACATGCGTCTATCGAGTAACCTAACCATCCATCATACTCAACTTTCTAGAAAAATCAAATTCCCCCGAAGGTATAATTCTAACTGTTAAGATCCTGGTTAAAACTTACGACACATCAAACTTAAATTCCCAAAAAATTTAGCTAACTCAATGTTTACTCTTATAACTTAGCTAACCGATAAATTTTTACTTTAACATGTCGTCACTTTAAATTCTTAATTTGCCTCGACGTTATATCACCAACGCTTAAATTTTCAAGCCCAAGATTTATCCATCCTACAGTGTCCTTGATTGTCATTCCTTATAACATTATAATCCAGCTATTTCGAGGTTCTAATCATCTTTCCAAGCTTAAATTACCGAAAATTCTTATCATTTAAACCTTTCAATTCTCATCTCAAGAATTTTTTTTTTAATCCCGAAATTCCACAATTACCCATGGGTTCTCAGTATTCCCAATTTCATTTTATAGATCTCCCGTATCATAAGGTTCAATAGCCTTAAGTTTATTAAACCCAAAATTAATTCTCATAACACGTCTTACATTTCTATAAATACTCAAAATCCTATGTGTTCCTCAAAAGTTCGCATTTAATCCTTAAAATTTTGAAAATTGTAATCTAGCCCTTACAGTTCTCCAAATTTACATTTTGGTCCTATAACTCTTCGAAATTTGCATTATTGTCCCCATAAAATTTTCCATCTTTACCTCATTAAACTTTTAAATTCTCGAACTCAAAATTTAATCCCCAAAATTTGGTAAATTCGAAAATAGTCCCTTAGAATTTTGTTTTGCACTTAGGTCCTCAAATTATTAGTAATTACAATTAGGTCTTTAAAATTCTCAATTCCTGTAATTCAATCCTTAAATCCAACTATGTAGAGCATGCATCCTAAATAAATTCTCATAATTAATCTTACATTTTCATAGATACTTAAAATCCTCAAATTGTACATTTATAATCCTAAATATTGTCGTAGTCTTCGAATCTCTATTGCTTATATGAAATCCTCAAAAATTTACTCGACTAGCAACCAAGAAACATCAATAATTTCTTAGAAATTCTACAAGTCCCAAAAGCATTCATAATTTTCAAGATTAACTTATGACCCATAAGGAGGACATCAGTACTACTGACCCAAAAAAATTAATATAGTCAAATCATTTTCAACTTCTCCTAAAGCTCTATATTCGAATTCTTAGACATTTCCAATTCCAAACGTAACCAACATGCATAATTGCATTATTTCTTTAAATTTAAATAAATAATGCATAATCAAAATCTGAAGCTGTTAAAATATTTCATGCTTTAAACAAAGTGCGTAAACGTAAAACGTACAGACCGAAGGCATGACTTCGTGAGCTTCTCAAGGTCAGTAGTAGTACAACCTTTTATAAGAACATAGGCTCTGATACCAACTGTGAAATCCCGTATTTCGTATTCATATTTTTTTTTTGCGGAATTATTAAAATTTTTCTAAATAAATAAATAACTTGCTTCAAAATAAACATGTAAATAATTTTAACTTTAAAATAACAGCGGAAGGAATATTGTTTCAAATACCAACTTAAAAATAATCCAACATATTAAAACTGAGTTTAAACATAATAAAAATGCATAAACTAAAACATGAGGTCCTCGGGTATACTACTGCTGCCCAAGATAGCTCACTGATCTATGCCTTCCGTCTCGACCTCATCGGTACCTACAACAATCTTGAGTCTAAAGACTCAACATGTATATATCGTGAATAACAAGTAAATATACAATAAAATCGCATGCAACGTAAAAATATGGTATCGTAAAGCGTATGGTGAAAATCGTATCATGAGTAATTATATCTACGTGCATATCTGAAAATCATACGTAAAAGCTTTGCTCCATAGAGCTCTGTAATATCATATCATAATTTTCTGGTAGAGATAATGTTCTAAGCAAGTGGCCAATAACATAGCGTAAGCGCCTGATCAGACTAAACCACAGTATACTGGGCGGTAGAGAGCAATCACAGCTCTTGGACTGGATGTCACTACCCATACATAATCATAAATCGGTCGTAAGTCAACGGACGGAGAGGTCCTCGGTTGTTCCTACCGACTTCCAAACCCATAAGCATAAGGTGGCCACAAGACATATCTCATATATCTCAAAAATAAACATTTTATATTTTTATGCACGTAATATAATTATAATCTTATTTTTACCGGATGAGTTGGATCGTTCCCAGGCTTGCTGCGACTTACTACTTGTTAGACATGAATTTTATTGTGGCGATGATAACTAAAACCAGTAGACCAGTAGACCAGCAGACCAGTACAATAGAATAACTTTTCAGTAGCTGCTGATCTACTATAACTAAACCAGTAGAAAAGGGATAACAATACAAAACAAGTAGAGAGCGTTTTCTAACGTTGCTATCTTAATTGTTACCGTTAAAGAGTTCCTAGTACTAGTATTAATTGCAGCATTAAATACTATACAGAGTCATTTAATGCATATTACCCAATTAAGTATAAAACAAGACTGATTGTTTTATAGCTTTTCTGCAGGAACTTGTTTCGGTAATAAAGCTAATTGTATCAGTTATCTGAAGACTTTTCTGATTGTGAACGTTGAACTCAGTCGATTATATATACTTGGATCAAATCTTTGTTCGACAGGACACTTCGCATAATACCATTTTTCAAGGAACAAAGCTACTCTCTTATCAGACGAATATCAGAATTCCTTGAGTACTTAGAAAGTTCAACACAAAGAAAAAGTAGCACACGCTTCACAGCTTATATCAGATCTTTTAAAGATCATCTTGTGCTACTGATTCTTACACTCTTCAATCTCAAACATTGCTTACATTTTATCAGAAGAGTCTGTAATCTGAAAAGATTCTTTTCAGAACTTTGTGTTTTGTATATTTGTGAGTTGAGTAACTAAGAGTTTCAGTAGGCTAAGGTGTAAGTCTTTCTGAAGTGGGTGTGTACAAGAGTTATACTGTAATATCCAAAGTCTTTTAGTTATACCTTCTAGAAACAGAAGAAGGGGAGACGTAGAAGAGTTTATCTTCGAACTTCCATAAACAACTGCTGCCTACTGTTTTATTGTTTTTCAACTACTTCATCAGATTGTTTCCGCACGTTTCATTGTAATCAGGTGAAAGTATTCGCACAAGATCAACTACTATCCTTAACAGGATTGTAGTACCTCATCAGAAAGAAAAACGAGTAGAGTTTATTCACCCCCCTCTAAACTCAACTTCGATCCTCAACAATTGGTATCAGAGCAGGTCATTCTTGTTCGTGAAAAACTGCAACAAATGGCACATTTTAGCAAGATCCCTATGTTCTCTAAGGAAGATTTTGATGACTGGAAGATAAGAATGCAAGCTCATCTTACAGCACAAGATGATGACATATGGTATGTCATCACAGATGGTCCACTGAAAATCTTAAAGCCTAACACAGCTGTTGCTGTTACTGACGGTGCACCACAGATGGTCGATAAATCAAGAAGTGAATGGACCAGTGAAGATAAGAAGAAAGCCAATCTTGATAATGTGGTGAAGGATATATTGTATAAAACTCTCGACAAGAACACTTTCAGCAAGATCAAAATGTGTTCTACTGCAAAAGATATTTGGGAGAAGCTCATCCAGATATGTGAAGGAAATGAGCAAACAAAAGAAAACAAATTGTCTGTAGCAATGCAGAAGTTCGAAAATCTGAAAATGAGAGCTGGTGAAACTCTAAATGAATTTGATGAAAGATTCAGCAGCTTGGTAAATGAGCTAACAGCTCTGGGTAAAGAGTATAACAACAGAGAAATAGCCCTCAAGGTGATGAGAGCTACCCAGAGAATGGGATGTTAAAACAATGGCTATGAGAGTATCCAAAGACTTGAACAAGTTGGAACTGCACGACTTATTTGCAGATCTGAAAGCCTACGAGTTTGAGTTGGAAGTAAGAAATGGAGAAGAGCCTTCAAATCTACCAACCAAGGCTCTTGCTGCTACTGCTACTGCTATTGCTTTTACTGCTACTGCCTCTACCTCTTCTACTGCTGCTACAGTTGTACCTCAGGCACTACCGACTGTGATCATTGACAATGCAATGGAGAAGACTGCTGAACAAATCAGTAGTGATGCTATGTCTTTATTTGTGAAGAAATTTTCCAGGTTCATGAAGAAGAATCATCGAACTTATCAGGGTCCCAATCGCAACTACAAGAAAGATTCACCATCTGGTGATATGGGATGCTTTAACTGTGGAAAGATAGGGCACTTCATTGCAAATTGTCCTAAACCAAAGAAGGATGATCAAAAGAGAAAGGATCACAAGAGGAATGACAAAATGACCAGAAAAGATCGAAAAGCTATGATTGCCGAAGAAAGCAAATCCAAATGGGCGGATTCTAGTTCTGAGTCATCTAATTCAGATAGTCATTCCAGTGATAGTGATGCAGAAGAAGTCAAATGTCTAATGGCAGACAATGACTCAACCTCGACATCTGGAGAGGTATTTGATTTTGACTCTAATGAATTTACACGCAATGACTTGATTGATGCACTGCAAGAAATGGTAAAAGAGTATTCAAGACTTTCTCAATCATTTGAAGAAGTTAAGATTGAAAATCAGAACTTAAAGAATCAGAACAGTAAGTTAACTTGCTTGCAAGTAGACAGCTGCAATGATTTACAAGTTAAGATGAGTAAATTAATAACTGAGAATGAAAGAGCCAAAGCAGATTACCAGAAAGTGCTTTCTGAAAACCAGAAGTTGTCGCTGCTGGTAAATGCTTGGAATAAGTCTTCTGTTTCATTGGAGAAGATGCAAGAATTACAAAAATAGTCAGGAGATAGGAGTGGTCTCGGTTTCTGTAATAATGAAGGCACATCTGAAACGAATACTAAGCCAACACTGGATATATGCAAAGGGAAATACATTCACTTTGTGAAATCCAGTGTGGTACAGGAACAGTAGTACCTACTGTTTCAGTTGAAAGGAATGTAAATCAGACGAACAGAAGGATGCACTATGGTCTGGGTTACGTTAAACCTAAGGAAAAAGTTGACCAGAGTTCTAGATTCAGAAAAGAATTCAACTCTGGAAGACAATATCCTATGAAGGTTAGAAACTACCAGTACTACAACTCTAAACCTGTTCAGAAGAGATACAGACTGGAAAACAGAAACAGAAGGGAGGAACAACATTTTAATATGCATACTGTTAGAAATAACAGACCTTCTGTTGCACACACATCTTTGGATACCCGAAGTACAAAGTCACCAAGAATTGTACAAATGTGGGTTTCCAAAGGACTGATAAGGCTTGGACACAAATAGATTTGGGTACCAGATACTAAAATTTGTGTTTGCAGGAAAAGCAGAAGGAAGCAGAAATCAGTAACTCTACATGGTATCTGGACAGTGGATGTTCCAGACACATGACTGGACAAAGAAACCTACTTTCTGAGATAGTAAGTTGCACTGGACCAAAGATAACTTTTGGAGACAATTCTAAAGGTAAACCCATGGGTAAGGGTAAGATTATCCATGGTAACATAACTATTGATAATGTTTTATTAGTTGACAATCTTTGTTACAATCTAATCAGCATTAGTCAACTATGTGATAACGGTTATTCTGTGGCTTTTCAAAAGCATTCATGTATAGTTAAAGATTCTGCTAAAACTACTGTGTTAACGGGAAAAAGAGAAGGCAACACTTACAGAGTCTCCTGGAACTCAAATCATGTCAATACTCCTACATGCTTAGTTGCTTCTCTTAGCAATAAACATTGGCTATGACACAAGAAATTGAATCATCTGAATTTCAATTCAATCAATTATCTCAAGAAGCAGAATATGGTTGATGGATTACCTGACATTAATTTCGTTAAAAATCATGTTTGTTCTGCTTGTCAGCTTGGGAAACAGATAAGATCCAGTTTCAAGACGAAAGATAGCAAATCAACTTCAAGATGTCTGGAACTATTGCATATGGATTTATTTGGTCCGATCCCCATCATGAGATTAGAGGGTATGAAATATACTCTTGTTGTTATTGATGATTTTTCTAGATTCACTTGGGTAATCTTTCTCGCAGGAAAAGTTCAAACCAGCAGTCTCTTGATCAAGCTTCTAAAAAGGATTCAAAATGAAAAAATCTACTACCATCATTAAAATCAGAAGTGATCGGAGCACTGAATTCACTAACAAGTATCTTGAGCTATATTTGAATGAACAGGTAATTCATCATGAATATTCAGCTGCCAGAACCCCTCAACAAAACGGAGTAGCTGAGAGGAGAAATAGAACTCTAAAAGAAGCAGCCAGAACAATGCTAGCAGATGCAGATATTTCTCAGCGCTTCTGGGCTGAAGCTATCAATACTGCCTGTTACACGCAAAACAGATCTATGGTCAACAAAAGACACAATCAGACTCCGTATGAAATATGGAAAGGGAAGAAGCCTAACGTATCATATTTTCATGTGTTTGGTTGCAAATGTTTTGTACTGAATAATGGCAAGAATCATTTAACTGTATTTGATTCTAAATCAGATGCTGGAATATTTCTTGGTTACTCTGTTGTAAGCAGAGCTTTTAGAATCTTCAACAATAGAACTCTTAATGTTGAAGAATCGATTCATGTTGTCTTCGATGAAGACAGCAGTGCTGAAATTTCTAACATATCTGATTTAAGTAACAGATTAGACAGGATTCACTTGGAAATTGACAGTGAAGATGATGTAGAAGCTAATACCAAGGATCTTCAAAATCCAGAACCAGACATTCCAATAGTGGAACCAGAAGTACAGACTCTGGATCTACCAATACCAGCAGAAGATGTTCAAGAACCTACTACTGGTTCTGTGGAAGACAATCTTAGCATACCAAATCAGGAAGATGTCCACTTAAATCCGTTTATCTGGAGAAAATCTCATCCTCCATCATTGGTTATTGGTAATCCAGCAGCGCCTTTGAGGACCAGAAGACAAATGCTCAATGAATACATGCATGCTGCTTTTATATCTCAGGATGAACCAAAGAAGATTGAAGAAGCTCTTCTGGATCCTAGTTGGATTGAAGCCATGCAAGAAGAGCTGAATCAATTCAAACATAATGAAGTTTGGTTTTTAGTACCTAGACCATCTCAACAAGCTGTCATTGGAACTCGGTGGGTATTTAGAAACAAACTCAATGAAGAAGGCACAATGGTGAGAAATAAAGCTAGACTGGTGGCTCAAGGCTTCAGACAAGAAGAAGGCATAGACTTTGATGAGACTTATGCACCAGTAGCAAGGCTCGAAGCAATCAGAATATTCTTAGCCTTTGCTGCTTTCAAGAATTTCAAAGTATATCAAATGGATGTGAAAAGTGCTTTTCTGAATGGTTTACTACAAGAAGAAGTTTACGTGGAACAACCTCCAGGTTTTATCGATCATTACTCTCCTCATCATGTATTTAAATTACACAAAGCATTATATGGTCTAAAACAGGCACCTAGAGCATGGTATGACACTCTATCACAGTTTCTTATTGATCATGATTTTACCATTGGAGCAGTAGATAAAACCTTGTTTAGTTTAGTCAAGAATAAGCATACTCTTTTGGTACAGATCTATGTTGATGATATCATCTTTGGGTCAACTAACCCCAAATTATGTGCAAAGTTTGGAAAATTGATGCAGGATAAATTCGAGATGAGTATGATGGGAGAATTAACATTCTTCTTAGGATTACAGATCAAGCAACTAGAGACTGGAATCTTTATAAATCAAGTCAAGTATACCAAGGAGCTTCTGAAAAAGTTTGGAATGGAAGCATGCTCTGCTGCTTCTACTCCAATGAGCTCATCTGTTAAACTTGATAAAGACGAAAGTGGTATTCCAGTAGAGGTAACTCAGTATCGAGGTCTTATTGGTTCATTATTATATTTAACTGCCAGTAGACCAGATATCATGTTTGCTGTTTACATTTGTGCTAGATTTCAATCTAACCCCAAACAATCTCATTATATTGCGGCCAAACGTATTTTGAAGTACTTGAAAGGAACTCAAAATGTCGGCTTATGGTATCCCAATGATTCATCGTTAAATCTTATTGGATATTCAGATGCTGATTATGCAGGTTGCAAACTAGACCGAAAAAGCACGAGTGGTTTTTGTCAATTTCTTGGTGATAGGTTGATATCCTGGTTTAGCAAGAAACAGACTTCCATAGCCACATCTACTGCAGAAGCAGAATATCTGGCTACTGGAAGCTACTGCTCTCAGATACTGTGGATTCAACAACAGTTAAGAGATTATGGGATTCAAGCCTCCGAATCACCTATATTCTGTGACAATACCAGTGCAATTGCAATCACACAAAATCCAGTACTTCATTCCAGAACGAAGCACATTGACATCAGACATCACTTTATTAGAGATCATGTGCAGAAGAAGAACATTCGTCTGGAATATGTTTCTACTGATCAACAAACAGCAGATATCTTCACAAAACCCTTACCAGAAAATAAGTTTTCTTACTTTCGGAATTCTCTTGGTTTGATAGATTTAACTTAATCATCTTCTGATATCTTAGTTAAAATTTTATTATTACTTAATTATTTATCGCATTGAACTAACAGTAAGATATTTGCAGAAAAGCAGAAGAGAAAAGTCAGATACGCAAACTGGAATTTTATTAGAAACCATTTCAGTACATTACACGATGCAAAAATGAAAACAGTAGATCTTCTTTGCTATTTAACCAGTAGCGTTACATGTAGCGTTTATCTTCTGTAATAGGAACTCTCTGATCTTTGCTTGCAAAGTACTTCAGCAGGAAGAAAGATGGTCTTCTTCGAAAAGAAAGGCCTAGAAAGAATCTAAGCAAGCCTTGATCTTACAAGGATCTGGCAAGCTTGGGACTTGTCAGTACTAATATAATTTTTAGATGTCTTACAGGGCATGAGAGAGAATTTCATCATCATCAATCCACCAGCACTCTCTTATTGCATTAGCATGCTTCTGGAAGAAATGGATGCAACATTTCAAACTCAATCGAAGCAACAGATCTACTTGACTGTGGAAACTACAACTCCAGGAGTGTATTTCAAGGATCATTACGTAAATAATGATATTCTCAAACATCTCTCTGAACACCTTTGCTTCGACTCCAGGATCAAATTCTAACTCTCTGTTTACTTGAGTTTTCATTGCTTTTGTTTAACTTTGTTCAAGCTTTGCAGGTATTTATAGAGGGAACAAAGACTCTTGTGAATCGCAATATTGCGACTGTTCATTTTCAACGGCTCAGATTGAGAGATGGCCAAGAGTCACTTGTCGCAATTATGATCATTTATTAATTGCATTTACCGAGGGAGAACAGCATCTTAGTCAGACTGAAAGTTTGACACCTTTTCAGAAAATAGATAGGATGTTTGTCTTTTCGATAAAACTACAAGTCTACTGGTTTTGTCAACGTGCTCAAATATTTCAGCACTCTAAAACTTCCAGCAGACGTTATCATAAAACCACAAATCCTCTTCTGATTTCTTTAGTAAGCGTCTGGACAGCCCGCCATTTTTCAAATTTTTCAAAATCATTCGTGTACCTGACAGTTTCTGCAAAACTTTTCAAACACTCAACCAAGAACATACTGACACGTGTCTTTATGTTTATTTGACGGCTGTATATCTATCTCAAATTTCACCTTTTTCATCTTTACTGTTTCATAACTATCGCTATTCAGCTACTGCTTTCTCTCTATCATTACTAACTACCGCAAAAATTTATCTGATCTCATCTGCATACAGAAATGGCTGGAGCATACACCCTTAATGCTTATCAAGTTAACTTTGCTTCGGTTCTCAACATCAAGGATGAGAATCTCTTGAAAATGTTTCAGGATATTGAGAAATCGGGACTCCGGAAATTCCTGGAAGCACCAGCAGTTATTTACAAAAATGTTCTTCTGGAATTTTACGCTAAAGCAACAGTGCATGAAGGAAGGATTGTTTACACTCAAGGAGATGCATCTATTTCTATTGATGCCGCACATCTAGGAGCAACCTTCCTCCTTCCACTTTCAGGTACGTCTGAAATTTCTGATATTTCCAAGACAGATATGTTTGTTGCACTCACCTCCTTCTCAGCATCTGGAGAAGAAGTATCTCCTTCCTGTCACAAGAAATTTCTCAAAATAGAGTATCAGATTCTGGCCGATATTGTGGCTAAAGCTATTTTGATCAAGGCTGGCACCTTCGACAAGTTGACAAAGGAGAAGGTTCAAGTAATGACTGCCATCACCAAGGGGATTAAGGTGGACTGGAGTCATTTTATTTTCAGAATTATGAAGGATATGGTTGTTAGGAGAAGTTCTGGTTTCGCGGTTCAGATCAGTGTTTTGCTCAAGGATGCTGGTTTCGCGTCTACCAGTGATCTAGATGCTACTTCCGTTACCATGATTGATGCAGCAAATGTATTGGCTTTAAGGCCTAAGCCAACAGTGGCAGAATTTGTCGCCTTGAAGAAGGAAATTGGGGAAACTGCTTCTGAGGCTTCAAAACCTCAAATGAAAATTTCAAAGAAACGATTGATTATTTCGACGGACTCAGACAAAACAGCATCAGAAGAGTCTGCTGCTGTTGTTCAACCAGCAGTGCCAACCCCAGCCAAGAAGAAACCGCGCACCATTCTGAAGATTAAGAAGACATCAGCACTATCTGAAATTGAGAAAATACCTATTCGACAGGTCTTTCCAGAAGCGGTTCCTTCTGCTCAATCAACTGCTTCTTCGACTGCACTCGCTACTGCGTCTGTTTCAGCACATTCTACTGCTACTGTTTTTAAGCCAACATCTGGAATCGTTATTCGGGAACCAGCAAGCGGATCTTCTGCTTTCCGACCTATTGCGTTTATTTCATCTTCTGACAAAGGCAAAGGGAAAATGGTGGAGGAACCACTTGTTTTTAGTCACAAGACCATTGTCACCACCGGCGTTGATCTTCATCTAGCCGAGATTGAGACCTCTGCAAACGATGACATAAAATTCTTTGATGAATGGCATACTGTCCGTTTGTTTCATTCTTTCGCTTATTTCAAGACCAAAGGGAATTATGGCAAGATGATGAATGCAGAAAAGAAGATTTTTCAGCTGGCAAAAACAGAAAATGTCATCGAGGCATTGCACAGAAGGACCTTTATCCACGATCAGCTGAAATGTCAGAAATTAGAATCAGTTCTGAAAGTTCTTCAATCAAATTTTGATCCTGCTGTTCCTACTGCTGTTCAGGATCAAAACGTTATTATGATTCTATGTGACAGGTTAAAGCAGATGAGTGAGCAACTTCTTGCTCAAGAACAAGGCTTTGGAGAGCCTATTGTTTATCACGTTGGCCTTGTCCCAAATTTTCAGCAGACTCAGTCAGTCGAGGAAAGGACTACAGCCTCCCCAAAGGCTTCTGCTCTTAGTACTCCTGCATCTCCAACAAGGGCCATTTAGTCCTCATCACTTTTGTCCGTACATGAACTAGCTTCAGTTGAGGAAGTCATTGAATCAATTGTCCCTACTGTCTCTACTACTCTAGAAGCGGCACCGGCTACTTTGTTGCCACCATCTGATTCTCCTATCCCAGGGCAACAAATAGCAGAACCAGATGCTACCTCTTCTCTACCGAATTTAGAGTTGTTCTCCGCTGATCATCAAGCTGAGATGAACGTTCTTCTGGAACAGCCTTCTGCACCTTTCACTGAAACACCTTCAGAGTCACAGGATGTTATTGCACCAACGGAAGAAGCTCTGGCCTCTGACTTGGCCGTTCCTACTGAAGAAATTGCTCTTCCCTTGATTGCTGTTGAACCTACTGTTTCTGCAATTCCAGCAGAAAGCACAGCAGACCTTGCTCCTTCTACTGCATTGATGGATGCTCCTCTTGTTTCTACTGCGTTGACTGTCTCTCTCCCTGTTTTGACTGCGACGAATTCTCGTCTTTCTGAGATCAAACAACGCATTCTTGGTCGAACCCCTTCCTCGGAATTAGATGCATTCAACCTGGAACATCAGATTCGGCTTCTACAAACCGACCTCAACAACATCTCTGATTTAGTGAAACGTATATCTTGTGAAAACCTTGCGGAATTCAGTGGTGCTCAATCTTTCCGAGAGCGAATGGGCAAACATATCTATAACACTAAGGAGACCGTGGACAAGATGTGTGCTGAAACCATCGTTTTCAGACAAGCTATCTCCAGAACTCACAGCACTCTCATGCTTACTCAAAATGATATATTTACTCGAATCACGGAGCATGATGATCTCTTTAGATCACTTCTACATCTGTGGAACTTTTGGATGCCAAGATTGACTCTCAAAATCAATCTATCACTACATTGGATAATCGCATCTCAAATCAAACTCCGTTTCTGGAGATGCTAACTGATGGCATTCACAATATTTCCGGAAGACTGAATGATCTCTTTGCTCATGTTGTTGCCGCTGATGCCAAAAATGGGGAAGATAGAGGAACTAGTGGTGATCAAGCAGGAGCTAGGCAACCTGAAGATGAGGCTGAACCCTCTAACAGAAGAGATCAAGAACCTCAAAATGAAGAAATCATTTACAAGGATATTGGAACCGATTGATCCTTTTACTTTAATGCTTTATTGACATTATCCTTTTGTTTAAATGATCAATCTGTTTTTTACTTAACGATTTTCTACTGTTTAGGTTTTGGCATCACCACAAAGGGGGAAATTGTTATACATGAATTTTATTGTGGCGATGATAACTAAAACCAGTAGACCAGCAGACCAGTACAATAGAATAACTTTTCAGTAGCTGCTGATCTACTATAACTAAACCAGTAGAAAAGGGATAACAATACAAAATCAGTAGAGAGCGTTTTCTAACGTTGCTATCTTAACTGTTATCGTTAAAGATTTCCTAGTACTAGTATTAATTGCAGCATTAAATACTATACGGAGTCATTTAATGCATATTACCCAATTAAGTATAAAACAAGACTGATTGTTTTATAGCATTTCTGCAGGAACTTGTTTCGGTAATAAAGCTGATTGTATCAGTTATCTGAAGACTTTTCTGATTGTGAACGTTGAACTCAGTCGATTATATATAATTGGATCAAATCTTTGTTCGACAAGAAACTTCGCATAATACCATTTTTCAAGGAACAAAGCTACTCTCTTATCAGACGAATATCAGAATTCCTTGAGTACTTAGAAAGTTCAACACAAAGAAAAAGTAGCACACGCTTCACAGCTTATATCAGATTTTTTAAAGATCATCTTGTGCTACTGATTCTTACACTCTTCAATCTCAAACATTGCTTACATTTTATCAGAAGAGTCTGTAATCTGAAAAGAGTCTTTTCAGAACTTTGTGTTTCGTATATTTGTGAGTTGAGTAACTAAGAGTTTCAGTAGGCTAAGGTGTAAGTCTTTCTGAAGTGGGTGTGTACAAGAGTTGTACTATAATATCCAAAGTCTTTTAGTTATACCTTCTGGAAACAGAAGAAGGGGAGACGTAGAAGAGTTTATCTTCGAACTTCCATAAACAACTGCTGCCTACTGTTTTATTGTTTTTCAACTACTTCATCAGATTGTTTCCGCACGTTTCATTGTAATCAGGTGAAAGTATTCGCACAAGATCAACTACTATCCTTAACAGGATTGTAGTATCTCATCAGAACGAAAAACGAGTAGAGTTTATTCACCCCCCCTCTAAACTCAACTTGATTTTTAACCATGGCTTCGTACCAACCCGAACCAACATTAAATCGACGTTTAACCATAATTAAAATACCTCAAACATACTGAAAATTAGGCATAATAGCTGTAAAACACGAAAATAGGTGAAAGGAATCCAAAAACATAAAACACTCTTTCGAGAGTCATTTTGGCACCTTTCGCCGTAAATTCTCGTACGACCTCTAAACTCGACCAAATCACAAACAGCTAAAAACATTACCTTTCTAACTCATTAAGGTACTGTCCAGTACAAGGTCACGGGCTAGAAGCCAACCAAGGACTCAAACCAACCTCAAAACCGAACAGCAAGTTGCTGTCAAATTACAGCAACAACTATGGTGTTTGTTTTGCTCAATTTATGAAACTAATGACCATTGTGGCTTGCACCACCAACCAGAGACTCTTACCAACATCCTAAGGCATGG
This sequence comes from Primulina eburnea, assembly GCF_022965805.1. NCBI lineage: Eukaryota > Viridiplantae > Streptophyta > Magnoliopsida > Lamiales > Gesneriaceae > Primulina > Primulina eburnea. Next base: position 12,120,178 of record NC_133110.1, read on the forward strand.
CTTGGACCATGGCTAGGGGCTAAAACCCAACCACAAACCAAGCAAACACCTAGGACACTCACATCTCAAAACCGAGAGAGCCACTTTCTGTATAGTGTGATGAATTGCATTGTTTTGTTTCCTTGTATCATTCCAATGGCCATTTGAGCAACCATGGCTTGATCTAGACATGATGAAGTGTTGTATAAACAATGGCCACGGGCTAGGATCCAACCATCATCCATACAAACACTACAAACCGAAATCCCCTAGCACGGGAAATGAAAATTCGAAATGTGCACTTGTTTTGTGATTTAAATATTTTGATGGATCCGTGAACCAAGCTTGTAAAAGACACCTTGATCACGTCCTAAACATGTTAAAGAAGTGTTCTAACCATGGCTACAGTCCCTAGGACAGCTAAGATTCGAATACACACCATAACCATTCAAAGAACCAAAACCGAGACTCAATTCTGCACTTAAGAAAGATTTCACTGTCATTTCTGTATTTGTGAGGTTATGGATGAAAACCAATGGAGCAATAACACCCTAACACACTCTAAATTATGCCTAAAAGCAGCCTTGAGTGCTTGGAATCGAGCAACCCCTGTAAGCAACAAAGATCAGCAAACCATGAAGTGGAAAAACAAGGGAGCTGAAAAACTTTTGTACAGCTTATTGCTTGGAATGTTGCTGTCAATTTCGATTTATTGCTGGAATCATGCATATATAATGGTTTAAAAATATCTATAGGACTTGATTGAAGAGAGAAACAACATATACATGCCTGGAATTTGTTTTGAAGAAAACAAACCAATACAATGAATACTACGTGACGGCACGGAGTTGGGTTCCTCTTCTTGTTTCAGCTGTTGTTCACGATTATTTTGCTGATGTTATCTTCTGTAATTTCGAAGGTGAGGTTGTGGGGAATGTAGGTGAGGAAGTTGAATGATTTAATAGGTGTTAAAGGTGATATTATAAGCCTTAAAATGAGAGTTACAAGTGAAGGAGTGGAAGGGACTTTGAATGGTTTTTCATTCCTCCTTGCTGGCCGATTCTTTTCCTCCCTTTTTCTACATGATTTCGTTTATTTTATAGCATGATGGGTTAAGGAAGAATCAAGGTGTATTATTGTATTTGAATTCACTAATAACTAATGGGTTAAAGGTGAGGAATTGTATTCACCTTAAAGGCTTTTTAAGGGTGGCTTGAATGAGATTTAATAAGCATTTGAATTTGCTTAAGGAGTTGATTAAATTTCTACTAATATTGCATGGTATAATGTTGATTAAGTCTTGTATTTTAAATTCTTAGTGTTTTAAATAACCATTTTATGTTTTAGTGAATTAACAAATTAAATTAGAATGAAATCTTGCATGGCATTGCATGGTTTAAAATTTAAGTATTTAAATGCTATGTTTACTTTCTTGACTATATTATACCTAGATTAATTTATTCCCACTTGTTTACATATTTTAATTTAAGCTTTAATTAAATATTGAACCTAATAGGATTTATTTACTAACTTGACTCCAATTAATTTAATAAATCCTAAAACATTCTTTTTCTTTAAATTAAATTATTCCTTGACTTAGATTAAATTTAGGAATATTTTTCTTATTATTAATCTTATTTCTAATTTTCAAACTCTGGTCTGTCCTCGCGTATTTAACTGAAAGGATAAAACTAAACTTTTGCATCTAAAATAAATAGTTATGACTTGTCAAATATCAAAATGAATTAGACCCTTCATATATATATATATATATATAAATCATTTTTAAATTTAAATAGTAATAATTATGCATGACTTATACGTAGTTTGATTTTCGGATCGTTACAGAAAGAGTTATAGGTATCAATATTTCTGAGAGTACGTTATATGCTTCATTTTTCCCTTGTTTCGTTGTAGGGTAATCATTTTAATGCATCATTGGTGCAGAAAAGGGGTAAGAAACGCAAACTGCGTGAAGATGAAATGGTTAGTCCCACTTCAAGACCCGTGTATAAATGACGACAAGACAGGAAACATTGAATAGAATACTTATATACCGAAGATTTATTGAATGAGAACCTGAGGAGGGGACGTGCAACAATATCCTGTAGTCATCTGGGAAGCACAATTTTTGTAACTGTGTGGAAACTGCGTGATTTTTTAATCGGAACAACCGTAAACGTTGAAACATAATTTTTTTGTGACTGATGTTGGAAACAAAAGTATACTTCAATGTTTTCATAACCGGATCACTTTCATAACCGGACCGGTGATCGAATCGAAAAACACATGTTGAATTTATGGTGTGACTGAAAATTGTTATATTATATAAAATAATAATATAATATGATAAATAATGAAAAAGATATAGTTACCGATATAGTGATAATTCATGCTTTTAAGTTCCCAAAAATACTCTGCCATTAGAGCAGTCAGATCCATCAAATTTCACTGCGAAGAACTACAATAATGTGTGTAAAGTTTATAGCTTATATTTTCAATGTCGAAATTCTTTTCTATAAAAATATAATAGAAAAAAGAGGGCAAATAGAGTGTTGTTTTGAATGTTTTATATATATATATATTTAGAAAACTAACATTTAAAAATATGTTCTCTTTAGATATATGTGTAATAAAAGAGTTACTTTTGAGAGAGTTCAAACAAGTTTTATGGTTTATGCATAAGTTTTTAGGTTTGCTACCTTTTGCTATGACAAGCGAGCAAACTTGGGCCGCCACACATCGATTTGGTATTTAAATAATTCGGTGGTGAACCCAAGTTGGTGATTTATTGTTAAATTTGATCGTGAATTATTTAGTTCTGGCCATATTGATAAGTTGTTTTTGATACAGGGTGAGAAAATTGAAGATAAGGCATTTCTAGATTTGATAAAAAGGTTGTTTGAATGTAAGATAGTCAACATTGAATTGGGTGGGTTTTGTTTAGGCAGGGGTCTGCCTCAAGAATCTGCCTTGAGTTCGATGTTGATCAATGTTTACTTTAATGGGTTTGATAAGGAAGTTCAAGAATTACTATTAAACACGAATAAAGAGATTCCTAAGTTCGTGGAAAATGATCTTGTATCGACTAAAAGAGATGCAGACCATGTTTTTTTATAAGCCATTGAAGATTTATGATGTCCGATTATTGGATGAAATATTGATTGTTACTTCAGGAACAAAGATTGATGGCTTTAGAATTGAAGAATAGAGTAGTGAAGTTAATAGAACGTGATTTGGATTTGAGATTGGATAAACTTACAACTGTCATTCATAGCGCGGTTCACTACAAAAAACGGAAGGCGTAGCGACGGTTTTAATAAAACCATCGCTATTATAGCGACGGTTTTTCCTAAACCGTCGATATATAGAGACGGTTTTCATTAAAACCGTGGTCTATTAAATTTATCGACAATTTACTAACACCCATCGCTATAATAGCGACGGGTTTATTAAAACCGTCGCTATATTAGCGACGGTTTTTCATCAACCGTCGCTAATATTGCGACAATTCCACAAACCGTCGCCCTTGTGCGACGGTCTTGTATTCTACCGTCGCTATGTTAGCGACCGTTTTCAATCAACCGTCGCTTAATTTTAAAGACGACGGGTTTTATCAAAATAGTCGCTATAGAGCGACAATTTAAATAAACCGTCGCTTAATTTGATAAGCAACGGTTTTCATATAACGACGGTTCAAGCTAAATATAGCGACGAATTTTACGAAACCGTCGCTAAATATAGCAACGGGTTTTTAAAACCGTCGCTAATATTAACGACGGTTTTCTATAAACCGTCGCTTAATATTAACGACAGTTTCTTAAAACCGTCGCAAAAATAGCGATGGTCTTCTTCCAAAGAACCGCCGCTTCTAGAATGCGACGCATCCTCCGGTGACGGATCGCGAAACCGTCGCCTTACCCTTTTCATTATCTAAATAATAACTCCAAACTATAACAAAAGAATCATTAATATTTTCAATATCAATTTTCATAGTTTAATCTAAAAATTAATGAAACTCTAATCAAATAATTGCATGCACAATGATATTAGTTTTATTAAACATTAAGAGACCTGAAGTAATTAAATTTAATGTCATTATCTAATTTTTATGTAACAAAAATCAGCTCAAACAAATGATAAAATATTTTATTTTGTTTAATAAAAAATATCGCCAAAGCCTATTTTTATAAAATTTGTGGTTCGTCTATAATTATCATATGCTAATAAATATTTCTTTATGTTTATAAACCAAATTAATCTTTTAAAATATGATATCATATCTAACAATTTCATAAATTTGAAATAATAAAATACTATCATATTTAAGTAATTATTCTAGTTAATTATAAGAAAATCATATAAAAGTTATTTCTATATTTTTTAATATAATATCAAGATTTGTTTTTTTATTTATGTGATATCATAATTGTAGAACCCGTAAATCAGTCTACGTATAAGCCATGCATAATTCTAGTATTTTAAATTTAATTGACTTCATTGCACGATTATTTTAATGCATTTCTTTGAAGTTAATTATTTTAGCCAGCAGTTTAATTTTATTCTTTCAGTTATTTCAGTGAGGCCGGACTGGAGTTGGAGTTTAGAGATAAAATTTAAGGTTCAGAAAATATTTTCAAGAATTTAATTTAGCTAACAAGTAAGTTAATTTAAGTCAATAAGAAGGTTTGAAGATTTATTTAGTTACTTGAGGTGAGTAGGAAATTAATTCAATTAAGTTCCTATTATTAAGGGTTTTATTCACTAAATTATTTAAGGGATCAGTGAGCCAGCTTGGGTCGGCAGTAGTGACACCCGAGGACCTCAGTTTCAGCACTTGCCATTTTTTTATGCTCAAACATTTTATCAGTCGTTGAATATTCTTAAACTGTAATTTTTGGCAAACTTTATTTTCTTCCGCTGCTATATTTTTAAACATTGAACTTGATTATCAGTTGATTTTATGAATGAGGCAATTTAAGTTCTTTAAAAAGAAAATTTTAAATTTTCCGCCAATTTTCAAAGTAAGGATTTTTGGGCCTTCACAGTTGGTATCAGAGCCTATGTGTTTGTAAAGGGTTACACTACTACTGACCACGAGAAGCTCACGAAGTCACGCCTTCGGTCTGTAAGTTTTACGTTTCAGCATTTTATTTAGAGCATGAGTTATTTTGACAGCATGCTTCCATGAAATAGTTTACAATCAGATCTTTTCAGTATTTCAGTATTCAATTAAAATAAATTATGGAATTATGCATGTTAGTTACGTACGGGTTATGTATGGAACAGTATGCCCCCTTGACGCCAAGTAGGACGCCCGAGAGGTGGTGGCTAGCACCGTCACGAGGACGATGATGATCAGAGACAAGAGAGGCAGGCACCTCCTTCTCCTCCTCCACCCCCACCTGACATGAATGCCCAGATGCTAGCTGGGATGACGCAGTTCTTCGCACAGTTTGCGGGGAACAATGCCGCAGCCGCAGCCGCAGCCGCAGCCAGGCCAACAGGGCCCAAGTCTATTTATGAAAGGTTTATGAAGATGCGTCCGAAGGAGTTTTTTGGGACGTCTGACCCCATGATTGCTGAGGGATGGATCAAATCTCTTGATGTCATCTTCGAGTTTATGGAGCTGGGAGATGCCGACAGAGTCAGATGCGCCACCTATCTGTTCACTGGAGATGCCCGCTTATGGTGGGAAGGAGCAGCAGTAGCCCTGACCTTGGCTACACTGTCATGGACACGCTTCACGGAGGTTTTCTACTCAAAATATTTTGTTGAGGAAGTGCGCACCCGGTTGACCATCGAGTTCATGAGTCTGAGACAGGGTGATATGACGGTTACAGAGTTCATCCGTAAGTTCGAGAGGGGCTGTCACTTTGTGCCCCTGATAGCGAATGATGCCAGAGCTAAGTTGATGCATTTCCTGGTGGGTCTACGGTCGATCTTGCGCCGGGATGTTAGGGTGTCTGACCCTGCTACTTATGAGATTGCTGTCTCCAAAGCCCTAGCCGCAGAGCAGGATCTGCGGGATATCGAGAAGGATCGCCAGGGCAAGCGCCCAGTCCAGGTACCACACCTCCCTCCTCCTCATCAGCATCAGCAGCAAAACAAGAGGCCATTTCATGGGCCGCCTAGAATCAGAGGCCAGCAGCAGCAGCAACAGCAGGGGCGCCCAACCCCGAGGACTTTTGAGCACGCAGTCTGTCCCAGGTGCTCACGCCGCCATCCTGGAGCGTGTAAGTCTGTCTCAGGAAAGTGTTTTAAGTGTGGCAGTCCAGACCACATGTTGCTGCAGTGCCCTCAGAGAAATCTGCCTACTCAAGGCAGAGTTTTTGCTCTCCATGCCGCGGAAACAAACCCGGAGACTATGTTGTTGACAGGTACCTTTAAGCATTGAGTTATTATTCGAATTTCAGCGTTTTGGAAATCGAGATTTAGATTTTTGAACTTAGAACTGTTATAGGATTGCATGCTCTACTCAGATTTATTTTGGGGGAATTAAGCTAGAAGAACCTTGACCTTTGCATGTCTATAAGTTTAGTTCTTGTAGTGGGATTCAACTTAGAGTTCCGATCTTTCAGGGAGAATTTTTATATCTGGTTCCGCTACCAAGGCCTTGATAGATTCAGGGGCCACTCACTCGTTTATTTCGGAGGTCTTTGCAAACTTTCTCAAGATTAAGACCATTGGGCTAGATATAGCCTTTTCAGTAGTGTTGCCGTCAGGCGAGGAGATGACAGCTACCAATGTTATCCGAGATATAGATATGGAGCTGCACGGTAACCTTGTTTATGCGGATCTGATCGTGCTACCGATGCCATAATTTGACATCATCCTAGGGATGGACTGGCTATTGAGGAACAGAGTGTTGATAGACTTCCAGCGGAGATCTGTCCTTGTCCGACCGCCTGGGATGGAGCAATTCTTATTTGAGCCGGACAGGTACTTTCCTTTACCGCGCATTATTCCATATGTTCAGGCTAGGAAGCTCATGCATAGAGGGTGTCGGGCATTTCTAGCGACCTTTTTATCTGTCCCTGAGGAACCCAACCAGTCAGCCTCAGATGTTCCGATTGTCAGAGATTTCCTAGACGTTTTTCCCGAAGACGTCTCTGGTATGCCACCCGAGAGAGAGGTGGGGTTTTCCATTGAGCTTATGCCAGATACGGCTTCGATATCCAAAGCGTCGTACCGACTAGCACCGACAGAGATGGCAGAGCTTAAGAAGCAGATTCAGGAACTTCTGGACAAGGAGTTCATTCACCCTAGCTTCTCACCTTGGGGCGTGCCAGTCTTGTTAGTTAAGAAGAAGGATGGCTCTATGAGGCTTTGCATTGACTACCGGGAGTTGAACAGGGTTACAGTGAAGAACAAGTACCCACTTCCGAGGATTGAGGATATGTTTGACCAATTGCAGGGAGCTTCGATTTTCTCCAAGATTGATCTGCGTTCCGGTTATCACCAGTTTAGGGTGAGAGATGCTGATGTTTCCAAGACTGCTTTCAGGACTCGTTATGGCCACTACGAGTTCCTTGTGATGCCGTTCGGTTTGACCAATGCGCCAGCGATCTTCATGGATCTCATGAATCGCGTATTTCAGCCGTACCTCGACCAGTTTGTGATAGTGTTCATAGATGACATTCTCGTCTACTCCAAGAGTCGGGAGGATCACAGCAGACATCTGACCACAGTGCTGCAGACCTTGCAGAAGCATAAGTTTTTCGCGAAGTTCAGAAAGTGCGAATTCTGGTTAGAGAAGGTGGCGTTCTTAGGCCACATTGTTTCTAGCAGTGGCATTGAGGTAGACCCAGCGAAAGTCGCTGCAGTCAGAGATTGGGTTGTGCCGCAGAATGCATCCGAGATCCGCAGTTTTCTTGGGCTAGCAGGATATTACAGGAAGTTCATCCAGGGATTCTCCTCCATTGCCGTCCCACTCACATCATTGACAAAGAAGAATGTGAAGTTTGTGTGGAGCGATGAGTGCCAGAAGAGCTTCGATACTTTGAAGCAAGCTCTTATCTCTGCACCAGTTTTGGCCATGCCATCAGGGCCCGACGAGTTTGTCCTTTATACCGATGCTTCGAAGCTCGGTTTAGGTGCAGTTTTGATGCAACATGAGAAGGTGATAGCATATGCTTCTCGACAGCTGAAAATCCACGAGAAGAATTACCCTACCCATGATCTAGAGTTGGCCTCCGTAGTTTTTGCATTGAAGATTTGGAGGCATTATTTGTATGGAGAGAAGTGCCAGATCTTTACCGACCACAAGAGCCTCAAATATTTCTTTACGCAGAAGGAGCTGAACATGCGTCAGACGCGTTGGTCGGAGCTTGTGAAAGATTACGACTGTGACATTAGCTACCACCCGGGTAAGGCTAATGTAGTTGCAGATGCACTGAGCAGAAAAGTCGCAGTGATGGCTCATTTGACGATTCAGAAACCTCTTCAGCTTGAGATGCAGAGGTTTGATCTAGAGTCATATCCTCAAGGTAGAGTTCCTCGTTTATCTACCTTGACCATTCAGTCTTCCCTTCTTGACCATATTCGCAGTGGTCAGTCAGCAGATGAGCAATTGGCACAGTGGAAGAAGAGAGATGAAGCCAAGGGCAGTGTTCTGTATACAGTCACCGACGGTATTGTGAGATACCGAGACAGGATGTGGATTCCTAGCAGTGGTTCGATCCAAGAAGATATTCTAACAGAGGCCCACATGTCCCCGTACTCTATTCACCCTGGGAGTACGAAGATGTACAAAGATCTGCAAGTGTTGTATTGGTGGCCTGGTATGAAGGACATCAGGCGTTTTGTATCCGAGTGCCTGACTTGCTAGTTAGTGAAGGCCGAGAATCAGAGACCAGCAGGTTTGCTCAAGCCTCTTCCTATTCCCGAGTGGAAGTGGGAGAACATTACCATAGATTTTGTGACCGGTTTGCCGAAGTCAGCCAGAGGATCGAATGCCATCTGGGTGATTGTAGATCGTCTTACTAAATCAGCGCACTTCTTTCCTATTAAGACGACTTTCACCATGGTTCAGTATGCAGAGTTGTATAACCGGGAGATAGTCCGACTTCATGGTATTCCAGTTTCGATCGTATCTGACAGAGACCCTAGATTCACTTCCTCCCTTTGGAAAAGTTTGCATTCGACCATGGGTACGAAGCTGCTATTTAGCACAGCTTTCCATCCGCAGACAGATGGGCAGTCAGAGCGAGTCATTCAGATTTTGGAGGATCTTCTTCGTTCTTGCGTCATTGATTTCTCTGGGAGTTGGGAGTCGAACTTGCCATTGGTTGAGTTCACCTATAACAACAGCTTCCAGTCTTCTATTGGAATGGCACCGTATGAAGCTTTGTATGGCCGCAAGTGCAGATCTCCTGTTCATTGGGATGAAGTAGGAGAGAGAGCAGAGTTGGGCCCGGAGATTGTTCAGCAGGCTGCAGATGTAGTAGTCAAGATCCGTGATCGGATGAGAACTGCTCAGAGTTGACAGAAAAGCTATGCAGATCAGAGAAGGAGAGACCTAGAGTTCACAGTGGGCGACCATGTCTTTGTGAAGGTGGCACCTATGAAGGGTGTCATGAGATTTGGGAAGAAAGGGAAGCTCAGTCCGAGATTCATCAGACCGTTTGAGATCCTCGACAGAGTTGGGACGCAAGCTTATCGTGTGGCTCTTCCGCCGAATCTGGCCGGAGTACACAATGTCTTTCACGTCTCCATGCTGAGAATGTACATGGCGAACCCTTCGCATGTGCTGAACTTTGAGCCGTTGCAACTTACTCCGAACCTCTCTTATGAGGAGAGACCAGTGCAGATCCTAGACCGGCAGGAGAAGAAACTTCGGAACAAGTTGGTTAAGCGAGTCAAAGTCAAATGGCTCAACCATTCAGAGGAGGAAGCTACGTGGGAGTCTGAGCCGGAGATGAGAGATCGTTACCCAGAGTTATTCGGTGAGTTTTAATTTCGAGGACGAAATTTCTTTTAAGGGGGGAAGGATTGTAGAACCCGTAAATCAGTCTACGTATAAGCCATGCATAATTCTAGTATTTTAAATTTAATTGACTTCATTGCACGATTATTTTAATGCATTTCTTTGAAATTAATTATTTTATCCAGCAGTTTAATTTTATTCTTTCAGTTATTTCAGTGAAGCCGGACTGGAGTTGGAGTTTAGAGATAAAATTTAAGGTTCAGAAAATATTTTCCAGAATTTAATTTAGCTAACAAGTAAGTTCATTTAAGTCAATAAGAAGGTTTGAAGATTTATTTAGTTACTTGAGGTGAGTAGGAAATTAATTCAATTAAGTTCCTATTATTAAGGGTTTTATTCACTAAATTATTTAAGGGATCAGTGAGCCAGCTTGGGTCGGCAGTAGTGACACCCGAGGACCTCAGTTTCAGCACTTGCCATTTTTTTTATGCTCAAACATTTTATCAGTCGTTGAATATTCTTAAACTATCATTTTTGGCAAACTTTATTTTCTTCCGCTGCTATATTTTTAAACATTGAACTTGATTTATCAGTTGATTTTATGAATGAGGCAGTTTAAGTTCTTTAAAAAGAAAATTTTAAATTTTCCGCCAATTTTCAAAGTAAGGATTTTTGCGCCTTCACAATAATTTTGTGTGTTGTGTGTGTATTTGTATTCTCAGTCAGGAGTAGGTCTCTTGTGAGACGGTCTCACGAATCTTTATCTGTGAGACGGGTCAACCCTACCGATATTAACAATAAAAAATAATACTCTTAGCATAAAAAGTAATATTTTTCATGGAAGATCCAAATAAGAGATCCATCTCACAAAATACGATTCGTGATATCGTCTCACATAAGTTTGTGCACTCAATCTGGAAGCCAATTTGCATGATTGAATTTTAGTTAATTTAGAATAATTTTTTTGCCACAATATAAAATACTTTTTATCAAATCAAGATTCTCTGCATTGGTGTCTCCTTTAAACCCTAAGCCTTCACCGCTTTCCACAGGAGAATGTTCTGTGCTTAATAATTATTTTGAATTTGGTGTAAATACGAAAGAAATCCGTTGTTTTTTTTCTGTACCGATAATCTTCGCTGTTTCACGGTTAAATTATTTCAACTCAAGATTTATGTTAGCCCTTTATGTTTTCTGTATTGGTTTTTGCCTTTCTGAAGTGCGTAAATTGATTTTAAAGTTCTGTGAATTTTTTTTGCTAGCATAAAGATGTCGTCTTTAAGGAATTCTATTCCAAGAAAAGCTCACAAGAAGCACGCTCAGCCGTAAGTGTGATTATTTTTTGGGGCCATTAATTTCTTTATTGCCCGTTTTGAAATATTTTGACGTATATTTTCGGTTCACTCAATTGATGATTTGTTGTGTGTACCAGGCATTTGAGAAGGAAATTTGGGCTGCTCGAAAAACATAAAGATTATGTCATTCGTGCACGAGCCTATCACCAGAAGGAGCAGACTTTACTGGTAATTTCTACTACCCTGCGTCTTGTTGGTTTTGGTAGCATTTTATGAACGAAATTTGGCGAGTTCTTATTTTATGGTAAGTCGCTTCTGCGTGTTTATAACAGAAACTTAAGGAAAAAGCAGCATTGAGGAACCCAGATGAATTTTACTTCAAGATGATTAAAACAAAAACTGTTGGTGGAGTCCATAAACCTGAGTAAGCTGGAAAATTTCATTTTTATGAGGTTATCTGTTCTCTTTTGAGGATATTTATTTGAGTGTAATTTGAATATTAGTTGTTGAATGTGGATTTTGTAAAGGAGCCAGGCTAATAAGTACACTAACGAAGAGCTGATGTTGATGAAGACCCAAGACATTGGATATATTTTGCAGAAGTTTCAAATTGAAAAAAAGGTTTTATTTTAGAGTTTCTGGTTTGCTGGAACATTTCATGTTCGCAATCTTGATTTTGATGTTAACACAACTTGTTATTGTGTTTCTAACATATTTACTCAAGTGTGAAGTTGCAAACACAAGAAGCAAGCTGAAACTGAATTATGCACAAACTGAATTTCTGGCGAGCTTAGATTTTTTTATGATATCTCTCAGCTGGATGATCCAAATGACAATCCACTAATTGTACTGATTAGAAAACGCAATTTGGGACAAGTCGTATTTCACATCAGTTGGGCAAAATCGGATGTTATCATGGTCTAACTGATCGCTGAATGACCGAACTGATGACACGAAAACATCAATCAGTTGGGTTTGAGCAGCTGTGGTATTTTGGTCATATCTCTCAGCTCGGTTATTGAAACGAAGCGATTCAGTATGCGTTAGAAAGATAAGACGATGATCTACAAATCATCTTCAGAAGTCAAAGTCTGAATAGAAGCTTAAGATGCTGATAAATGTCAATGAAGCTACTGGTTCTGCACAAGCTGAAGACCAGTTGAACCTGACCAGCTGAAAACCAGTTGAACCAGACTAACTGAACTGAACCAGCAGCTGACCAACTGAACTGAACTGAACCAGCAGTTGACCAACTTAACTGAACCAGCTGCTGACCAGTTGAACTGAATGACCGGTTGAGTTGTCCCGAGTTGACTAGTCGGGAAATTTTCCAGCAAAACGAATTTGACCGTTGCACTTCCCGAAACAGTACATAAACTTTTCAAACGGTCATATTCTTATGTCTAACGTATATATCATTATTGGGGCTTATAAATACAACATATTTAAGATCAAACAAGAGCTTTCCAAGGGGATTCAAAGCATGGGCAGTTAGCATGAATATATCAGCTAGTTGAGAGCACAAGCCCTTGGGTGAGGATACATTTGAGATGTACACTATAAAGGATAAATTCCTCACACACAATCACTCACACATATACAAGAGAGTTGAGCATCAAAGTTTAGTTGAGTGAGTCTTCACACAAAGACGTAAAAGTGAGTCTTCACACAAAGACGTAAAAGATTGTGTTGTAGTCTTTGCATATGAGACATTAAACAATATGCTGATTGTGAGGTGCTGCCTACAATCTTGAGTGCTAGGAGTTCAGTTTTAGGCAGTGGGTAAGTCCTAGTTGAATGGGTTTGTACAATGAGTTGTATAAATCAAAGTCTTCTAGTGAATCTTTCCCAAGAGGAAGAAGGGGTGACGTAGGAGTTGTTAATCTCCGAACATCCATAAAAAAATTTGTGTCTATTTATTTATTGCATTTACTTATCATTTCCACTGTTTTTAAATATGCATTGTTGAAGCATTTTATGTGTTCTTCAAATACCAAAATATTGCATATCAAAGGTTTGATAAAATGTTTCAACCAAAACAGTTTTACTCATTCAACTTGCATATATTTTAATTGCTTTACAAAATCATGAATCGGTTTCTACGAAGGATTATTTCGTGTGTCTTCCACTTGGTTTAAAAACCAAACTCGATTTAATTCATCGGTGTTCAATATTTCAAGAACCGAGCTATTTTAGCTCAACGATTACGATAACCGATCCTAACACTGGTTTTTTGGGTCTCGGATTCTCGAGATAGCTGTCATGCAGGTTCTTTATTCTGAAATTTAACTTTTTGGATGCAGAAAATTGAAAGACTTAATGGTATGCTGCATTCTCTTGACAATCAGTCATCATCCAAACATGTTTATTATGCCGACAACAGGTGAGTGATCAAGCCCTTTTTCTGCTGATTCTTGATAGTTTTCATACCCATTTTTTAGAGTAGTCAATTTCATGTTATAACAGTTATGTCACCACCAAAGTTTATTCTTTTCTCATTATTAGATATGGTCGCTTCTGATAGATCAATTAATTTATTTCTTCAAAGTCATTTTATTCCCTTCTGCTTTAGAAAGAACGTCTAATATGTAATCTAGGAAATTAAGATAAAACTATCCGAAGGCCAATTTCAAAAGTTCAATGACCAAGGGGCAATGAGACTGTCGTCTCTGGAACTTCTGTTTGAATCACTTGAATTCCATGTTTACACTTGTGTGTCTGCAAATGACATATTTTTTTTCATCCAAGACAGTGATTTGGTGGTAATGTACTGGTCACACAAAGTATTAATGCATAAAATGGTGCAGGGCAAATATTGCTCAGTAGTATAGAATTTTGAGCTTAGTAGATATTTTTGTGTTTAATGAAGTATGTTGACTGGCTGTTGATTCTCTTTCTAGGGAGGAGGCAAGAGAAGTCCACCAAAAAGTTTCAGAACAAGGGAACCCATCAGCTTTTAAAGACTTGCCTAAAGTTATTCTGAGGTACTAAAAGCTATTTTTTTAGTCAATTGCCTCCTACGAAATTGGATTGCCAGGTTGATAACCTGTTTCTACTTGCCTCCCCACAATAAAGATCCCTACCGAGTACCGAATGATATCATTACCGTCAATCCATAAGCTATATTGAAAAAACGAAGTGGACTACAAATTTTCCTTGACAATCAGAAATAATTTGCTTTAGTCTGCCTGTCCTCATAGCTCTTCCATTTGTCTCTTCACCACCCATACTTTACCCCCTTTAAGTTATCAATACCTCACTTGTGGATTGAATATGGTGATATTTGGCGCCTTGTCATAATATCTTATTTTTCTTATTGAATTTCGTTTTCAATTTCTACTTCTTTGGTATTCCCTGCTGTTGTTCGAGTTTTTTCTTCAAAAACTTTTTTGGATTTGTTGGTCACAAATATATACCAATTGGGAATATCAATCGCATGCTATGTGAGTTAATTATAATTCCATTTATGCGTGCATGATAAATATTTATGGCCGTGTGTCTTTTTTGTCTTGTCTGGACTTTCTATTGGGCTTCTATTTCTTCCCAGAGATCAATACTATCCCGTCATTGTGAGTGTTGTATCTTTGTATAAATATTATGGGAATTATGGGGTGATACTTTTCTCCATCATTTATCCTTTCCACTTGACGAACTTTGGTTCAAGAAATCGAATTGATGCACAAGTGCTAGAGCATTTAAACCCAACCGACGTTTCTTGTATCATGAACTACTATCTATCATATTCCCTAAAGGGTCTTGCTTGTTGGCAATCGTTGCTGCATTTTCCTAAAATTTAATCCTTTTTCTATGCTGTATCTTTCTACTTTGATTTTGGGTATTTAGTTTTATTCCAAATGACTTTTCTGTTTCTTGTAGAACATAACTTTATCGAATCAAATGGTTGGTTATATGTCCGTCGTGCACAAATCCTTTTCCTTTTGATGAGTTTTGCTTTGGTTGATTTCCAAATTTCTTTTCAGACTCTCCTTGGCTTTAGGCCTTCATATTACTTTTGTTTCTCTTCTACATAGAGGAAGTTAGACTAGAATTTGTGGTTGAGGAGTTTAGTTTAATCGTGTATAGAAACACGGTCAACATGCAGGAAGACAGATTCTTAATATCGAGAGCTAGAGGCTAGAAAAAAACGGTTAAAAGATCTAGAGAAAATATACACGGATATGTCTATGCAGAAAGAGTTACAGGTATCAATATTTCAGAGAGTACGTTATACGCTTCATTTTTCCCTTGTTTCGCTGTAGGGTAATCATTTTAAGGCATCATTGGTGCAGAAAAGGGGTAAGAAACGCAAACTGCGTGAAGATGAAATGGTTAGTCCCACTTCAAGACCCGTGTATAAATGGCGACAGGAAAGGAAACATTGAATAGAATACTTATATAACGAAGATTTATTGAATGAGAACCTGAGGAGGGGATGTGCAACAATATCCTGTAGTCATCTGGGAAGCACAATTTTCGTAACTGTGTGGAAACTGCGTGATTTTTTAATCGAAACAACCGTAAACGTTGAAACATAATTTTTCTGTGACTGATGTTGGAAACAAAAGTATACTTCAATGTTTTCATAACCGGATCACCTTCATAACCGGACCGGTGATCGAATCGAAAAACACATGTTGAATTTATGGTGTGACTGAAAATTGTTATATTATAAAAAATAATAATATAATATTATAAATAATGAAAAAGATATAGTTACCGATATAATGATATTTCATGCTTTTAAGTTCCCAAAAATACTCTGCCATTAGAACAGTCAGATCCATCAAATTTCACTGCGAAGAACTACAATAATGTGTGTAAAGTTTATAGCTTATATTTTCATTGTCGAAATTCTTTTCCATAAAAATATAATAGAAAAAAGTGGGAAAATAGAGTGTTGTTTTGAATTTTTATATATATATATTTAGAAAACTAACATTTAAAAATATGTTCTATTTAGATATATGTTTAATAAAAAAGTTACTTTGGAGAGAGTTCAAACAAGTTTTATGGTTTATGCATAAGTTTTTAGGTTTGCTACCTTTTGCTATGACAAGCGAGCAAACATGGCCGCCACACATCGATTTGGTATTTAAAGAATTCGGTGGTGAACCCAAGTTGGTGATTTATTGTTAAATTTGATCGTGAATTATTTAGTTCTGACCATATTGATAAGTTGTTTTTGATACTAGGTGAGAAAATTGAAGATAAGGCATTTCTAGATTTGATAAAAAGGTTGTTTGAATGTAAGATAGTAAACATTGAATTGGGTGGGGTTTGTTTAGGCAGGGGTCTGCCTCAAGAATCTGCCTTGAGTTCGATGTTGATCGATGTTTACTTTAATGGGTTTGATAAGGAAGTTCAAGAATTACTATTAAACACGAATAAAGAGATTCAAAAGTTCGTGGAAAATGATCTTGCATCGACTGAAAGAGATTCAGACCATGTTTTTTTATAAGCCATTGAAGATTTATGTTGTCCGATTATTTGATGAGATATTAATTGTTACTTCAGGAACAAAGATTGATGGCTTTAGAATTGAAGAATAGAGTAGTGAAGTTATTAGAACGTGATTTGGATTTGAGAGTGGATAAACTTACAACTGTCATTCATAGCGCGGTTCACTACAAAAAAACGGAAGGCGTAGCGACGGTTTTAATAAAACCATCACTATTATAGTGACGGTTTTGGAAAAACCGTCGCCTATTAAATTTAGCGATAATTTACTAACACCCGTCGCTATAATAGCGACGGGTTTATTAAAACCGTCGCTAATATTGCGACAATTCCACAAACCGTCGCCCATGTGCGACGGTCTTGTATTCTAACGTCGCTATGTTAGCGACCGTCTTCAATCAACCGTCGCTTAATTTTAAAGACGACGAGTTTTATCAAAACAGACGCTATAGAGCGATAGTTTAGATAAACCATCGCTTAATTTGATAAGCAACGGTTTTCATAAAACCGTCGCTATATAGCGACGGTTCAAGCTAAATATAGCGACGGATTTTACGAAAACGTTGCTAAATATAGCGACGGGTTTTTAAAACCGTCGCTAATATTAACGACGGTTTTGTATAAACCGTCCCTTAATATTAACGACGGTTTCTTAAAACCGTCGCAAAAATAGCGACGGTCTTCTTCCAAAGAACCGTCGCTTATAGCGACGGGAGTTGAATAACCATGGCTTCTAGAATGCGACGCAGCCTCCGGTGACGGATCGCGAAACCGTCGCCTTACCCTTTTCATTATCTAAATATTAACTCCAAACTATTACAAAAGAATCATTAATATTTTCAATATCAATCTTCATTGTTTAATCTAAAAATTAATGAAACTCTAATCAAATAATTGCATGAACAATGATATTAGTATTATTAAACATTAAGAGACCTGAAGTAATTAAATTTATGTCATTATCTAATTTTTATGTAACAAAAATCAGCTCAAACAAATGATAAAATATTTTATTTTGTTTAATAAAAAATATCGTCAAAGCCTATTTTTATAAAATTTGTGGTTCATCTATAATTATCATATGCTAATAAATATTTCTTTATGTTTATAAACCAAATTAATCTTTTAAAATATGATATCATCTATAACAATTTCATAAATTTGAAATAATAAAATACTATCATATTTAAGTAATTATTCTAGTTAATTATAAGAAAATAATATAAAAATTATTTCCAAATTTTTTAATATAAAATCAAGATTTTGTTTTTTTTTATTTCTGTGATATCATAATTTTGTGTGTTGTGTGTGTATTTGTATACTCAATCAGGAGTAGGTCTCTTGTGAGACAGTCTCACGAATCTTTATATGTGAGACGGGTCAACCCTACCGATATTAAACAAAAAAAATAATACTCTTAGCATAAAAAGTAATATTTTTCATGGAAGATCCAAATAAGAGATCCATCTCACAAAATACGATTCGTGATATCATCTCACATAAGTTTTTGCACTCAATCCGGAAGCCAATTTGCATGATTGAATTTTAGTTAATTTAGAATAATTTTTTTGCCACAATATAAAATACTTTTCATCAAATCAAGATTCTATGCATTGGTGTCTCCTTTAAACCCTAAGCCTTCACCGCTTTCCACAGGCGAGTCTTCTGTGCTTAATAATTATTTTGAATTTGGTGTAAATACGAAAGAAATCCGTTGTTTTTTTCTGTACCTATAATTTTCGCTGTTTCACGGTTAAATTATTTCAACTCAAGATTTTTGTTAGCCCTTTATGTTTTCTGTAGTGGTTTTTGCCTTTCTGAAGTGCGTAAATTTATTTTAAAGTTCTGTGAATTTTTTTTGCTAGCCTAAAGATGTCGTCTTTAAGGAATGCTATTCCAAGAAAAGCTCACAAGGAGTGCGCTCAGCCGTAAGTGTGATTATTTTTTGGGGCCATTAATTTCTTTATTGCCCGTTTTGAAATATTTTGACGTATATTTCCGGTTCACTCAATTGATGATTTGTTGTGTGTACCAGGCATTTGAGAAGGAAATTTGGGCTCCTCGAAAAACATAAAGATTATGTCATTCGTGCACGAGCATATCACCAAAAGGAGCAGACTTTACTGGTAATTTCTACTACCCTGCGTCTTGTTGGTTTTGGTAGCATTTTATGAACGAAATTTGGCAAGTTCTTATTTTATGTTAAGTCGCTTCTGCGTATAACAGAAACTTAAGGAGAAAGCAGCATTAAGGAACCCAGATGAATTTTACTTCAAGATGATTAAAACAAAAACTGTTGGCGGAGTCCATAAACCTGAGTAAGCTGGAAAATTTTATTTTTATGAGGTTATCTGTTCTCTTTTGAGGATATTTATTTGAGTGTAATTTGAATATTAGCTGTTGAATGTGGATTTTGTAAAGGAGCCAGGCTAATAAGTACACTAACTAAGAGCTAATGTTGATGAAGACCCAAGACATTGGATATATTTTGCAGAAGCTGAAAACTGAAAAAAAGGTTTTATTTTAGAGTTTCTGGTTTTTTGGGTCTCGGATTCTCGAGATAGCTGGCATGCAGGTTCTTTATTCTGAAATTTAACTTTTTGGATGCAGAAAATTGAAAGACTTAATGGTATGCTGCATTCTCTTGACAATTAGCCATCATCCAAACATGTTTATTATGCCGACAACAGGTGAGTGATCAAGCTCTTTTTCTGCTGATTCTTGATAGTTTTCATACCCATTTTTTAGAGTAGTCAATTTCATGTTATAACAGTTATGTCACCACCAAAGTTTATTATTTTCTCATTATTAGATATGGTCGCTTCTGATAGCTCAATTAATTTATTTCTTTAAAGTCATTTTATTCCCTTTTGCTTTTAGAAAGAACGTCTAATATGTAATCTAGGCAATTAAGATAAAACTATCCGAAGGCCAATTTCAAAAGTTCAATGACCAAGGGTGTAGAACCTGTTAAATCAGACTACGTATAAGCTATGCATAATTTCTAGTATTTAAATAAAAAAATGATTTCTTTATTATTTTAACCATTTTTAAAGTTGTTAGTCATGACTATCTATTTTAAAACGCATAAGTATGGTTTTATCTTTTCAGTTAATTAAGTGAGGCCGAACTGGAGTTGGAATATGAAGATAAAATTTAATGTTAAGAAAACATTCCTAGAATTTAATTTAAGCCAAAGAATAATTTATTTTATTGATAAAGAATGTTTTAGGATTTTATTTAATTAATTAGACTTAAGTTATTAATTAATTTTTTTATGCTCAATAATTAATAAAAACCTAAATTAAATTGTGTGACCAATTAGGATAAAATAATCTAGGCCTATTTTAATTAATAAATTGTAACTTAATATGTTAGTAAATTTAAATTAAGAATTTTCCAAAAAAAACGCTAATCCACAACGGTTCACGAAAACCGTTGTCGTTTCTCCGAAAAAACACGCTAATCCACAACAGTTCAAGAAAACCGTTATCTTTTGTCCTCAAAAACACGCTTATAGACAACAGTTTTATAAACCGCTGTCTTTGACCCCAAAAACACGCTAAAAGACAACGATTTTTAAAAAACCGTTGTCTTTTAGCGTGTTTTTTAGGGTCAATGACAACGGTTTTACAAAACCGTTGTGGTTTGCTGCTTTTTAACAACGGTTTTCACTAAAACCGTTTTTAAAAAGCAAAAGACAACGGTTTTTTAAAAAAACCGTTGTCTTTTGAGTGTGGTTGAATGCATATTTTGTTGTAGTTTTGATTCACTAAAATACATAATTAGTGTTTAAACATTGGACATTTAAAATACATGAATTAATCAACAAATTTCCCTTGCAATTACTAGCAAGTTCGGCCTCCCCATGAATCTACTCATTTGTGATTGGCAATTCTTCATCCTAGTCAACCTTGGTTGGCCTTCATGGAATAAATCATTTCCTCACATTTAACTCATAAATTAGTGATAATTTAAACTCCATTATATACCTAAGCAAAACACCACCTAATCTATCCAACCACAAAACACGTGCAGCAAGAAGAGTGAGAAAAACAAATTGGATTTGTCAATCAACCTTATCCCTTGCACCTCCCACTTTAATGCATGGCATGACCCTTTATTTTTCCTGGTAACATTCCCCTCATTTCCTAGCATTTTCCCCACTCTCCACCTTCGAAAGTTTCAGTAGCAAACAGCAGCAAAAAAATAAAAAAAATCGTGAGCTTCAT
Source organism: Primulina eburnea (assembly GCF_022965805.1). Lineage (NCBI taxonomy): Eukaryota > Viridiplantae > Streptophyta > Magnoliopsida > Lamiales > Gesneriaceae > Primulina > Primulina eburnea. Next base: position 12,141,069 of record NC_133110.1, read on the forward strand.
CGAGAGAAACAAGAAAGAAAAACAAGGCTCCGTCTTCGCCGCGTCGTATTCGCCGTATCATTTTTTTTGTTTTCTTTGTAAACAAATTTCAGGCATGTTTATATCATTCTTTGCTCTTCAATCAAGTCTTATAAATATTTTAAAACATCACATGTTCATGATTTATGTAGCAAAAACCGAAATTATTCAGCAACACCACCGAAAAATTCTGCACAGATTTTTTAGTTCTCTCTTGTGCTTCACGTTTTTGTTGGTTCTGTGGTTTCAGGAGGTTGGCTCGATTCCAGGCACCCAAGACTGCATCTAGACACAATATAGGGTGTGTTAGGAAGGTGGTAGTCCATTGGTTTCAGTTCTTTTTCCCACAAAATGACAGCAAATTTCCCCTTGTGCAGCATGAGTTTCGAATTTCTGGTTGTTGGATGGTGCAAGGAGGTTCGAATCTTGGTTGGCTTTTGGGCCTGTAACCCTGGTTCAAAACCTTCCTTAGCATGTCTAGGACAGGACCAATTTGGCCTTTCATGTCTTGGTTCATGGTCCCATCAGTTTTTAAAACAAACAACACAAGCGTCCCACGGTTCTGTTTTTCTGAAATTTCTGTGTAAGTATGTGTTCAGTTTTGGAGGTTGGTGTGGATCTTGGTTGGTTTTTTAGCCCTTAGCCACGGTTCATACCATGCCCCTTAATGTCTAGATTGTGCCATGGTCAACCAAATGGCCACTGGAATGATCTATGACAACAAACGACAGCAAAGCCCACGCGTGCAGATTTTTGCTCTCGGTTGGGCGTACGGTCATGTTTCTGATGTGGGTTGGATTGTGGCTGGCCTAGGGCCCTTAACCATGGTTCAAATCATTCCTTAGAATGTTGGTAAGAGGTTCTGGTCAGTGGTTCAAGCCCCAATGGCCATTAGCCTCGCAAACGACGCAAGGAAATCAAAGCGCTGCTGCTGAAATTTTTGACAGCAAGTGTGCTGCGGTTCAGAGGTGAATTTCGGGTTCTTTGTCGGCTTTTAGCCGATGGTCTTGGACTGGACAGTACCTCGTCAAGTTAGGAAAGGCCATGTTTTTGGCCGTTCGTGATTCGGATCATTTTAGAGGTCGTACGAGAATTTACGGTGCAAGGTGCCAAAATGAATCTCGAAAGAGTGTTTCATGTTTTCGGCCTCCATTCACTAAATTTCGAGTACTATAAATTTAGGAGCATTCTTTCATCATTTTAGGCGTATTTTAATCATTACTAAATGATGGTTCGGTGTTGGTTCGGGTTGGTACGGCGTCATGATTAAATACGAAGTCGATAGGCGTAATTGTCTCAATTTTTGGATTCAATTACAAAGTTTGGTCAAGTTAAATCAATTGCATAATTTTCATGTTAGATTTAAGTCGCAGAGAGCCTGGGAGCGATCCAACCCAATCAGTAAAGTTATTACAGGATATTTAAATGATGTTATTTAATTATATTACGTGCAAGATATTCTTTTTGAGATTTATGCGATATTGCTTGTGGTCACTTTACTATCATGGGATTATTACTTCACCTGGTCGCCAGTTATCGGTCAGTTCAGTTTTGTACCACCCGGTTGTCAGTTACCGATCAGTTCAGTTTTGTACTATCCGGTCGCCAGTTACCGGTCAGTTCAGTTCAGTTCAGGGGCCACTTGCGTAGACCATAATCTCACAAAAAAATTATTACAAGCTATTTCATTACAGGGTTCCAAAGAGCAAACATTTTCACTTATGATATTTTCAGTTCAGTTATGCATGTATTATGATTACTCATGAAATGATATTTTACGTTACACCTCATGAGATGATATTTTCACATGCATGCGATTTTATTATGTATTTATATGTTATTTACGATATATGCATGCTGAGTCTTTAGACTCACTAGACTTGATTGTTGTAGGTACTGATGATGTCAGGATCGAAGGCGGGGATCAGTGAGCTAGCTTGGGTCGGCAGTAGAGGAACCCGAGGACCTCATTTTTAGCATTTATTATTTTCCGAACTCAGTTTTTATCTGTTGATGAATTATTTTAAATTGTTACTTTGCAAACATTAAATTCTTCCGCTGTTATTTTGAATATTAAACTTTATTTATCAGTGTATCTTATGAATGAGACATTTTAATTATTTAAAAAGAAAATTTTTAATTTTTCCGCAAATTTTCAAATACGAATTTTCGGGCCTTTACAAAGGGGCAATGAGACTGTCTTCTCTGGAACTTCTGTTTGAATCACTTGAATTCCATGTTTACACTTGTGTGTCTGCAAATGACAGATTTTTTTTCATCCAAGACAGTGATTTGGTGGTAATGTACTGGTCACACAAAGTATTAATGCATAAAATGGTGCAGGACAAATATTGCTCAGTAGTATAACATTTTGAGCTTAGTAGATATTTTTGTGTTTCATGAAGTGTAGAGGCCCGAAAATTTGTGCTTGAAAATTTTCGGAAAATTAAAATTTTCTTTTTAAATAATTAAAATGTCTCAATCATAAGATAATCTGATAAATAAAGTTTAATAATCAAAATAGCAGCGGAAGAATTTAATGTTTGCAAAGTAACAATTTAAAATAATTCATGAACAGATAAAAACTAAGTTCGGAAAATAATAAATGCTAAAAATGAGGTCATCGGGTTCCACTAATGCCGACCCAATCTAGCTCACTGGTCCTCGCCCTCGGCCCCGACTTCATCAGTACCTACAACAATCAAGACTAATGAGCCTAAAGACTCAGCATGCATATATCGTAAATAACGAGTAAATAATATAGTAAAATTTGCATGGGAGTAAAATTATCATGTCATGAGGCATAATGTGAAAATAACTTGTCCTTAGCAATTATAATACGTTGATAACTGAACTGAAAATCGTCGTGAAAATGTTTGCTCCTTGGAGCCCTGTACTGAAATAGCATATAATAATTTTCTGGTGAGATTATGGTCTATGCAAGTGGTCCCTGAACTGAACTGAACTGAGCTGACCGATACTGGGGACCATACCGATACTGGGATCGGATTTACGTCTGATCAGACTACTGCCACAGTACTGGGTGAAACAACTGAACTAACCGGTAACTGGTGACCGGACCGATACTGGGGACTGGATTTAATACTGATAGTAAAGTCACCACAAGCAATATCGCATAAATCTCAAAATGAATATTTTTGCACGTAATATAATTAGATAACATCATGAAATATGAACAATTCCGATCTTCTTGCATTAAAACCATGTACTTGCGATATTTAAAAATTATCTATATTACTCGATTGAAGAGTGAAAGAAGATATAAACATGCCTTGGTTTGTTTTAACAGAAAACAAACGAAAGAACGACGCGGCGCGGTGGAGACGGAGTGCTCTTCACTTTCTCACTTAATTACTTTAAATTAAGCATGCACCATAATTATTATAATAGCGTAAAAATCATAAACGTGATGCATGAACATTTAAAAATATCATGATTTGTGCTCAGGGCGCTGCTAGGACCAAAATCTCACCCCGGGTGCAAAATGACCATTTTGCCCCTGGAAACCCAAAAATTATCTTTTCAACCCTGGACCTCTACAATTGACCCGAAGCTTACCAAACTCCTTAAAATATCTCAAAACATTTTTAAAAATATTCCTAGCCGTAAACTCGAGCCCAAAAACCAACTTAATCTATTTGTTTTAAAAACTTGGACCGGGGTCCCGGTTTTAATCCGAATCGATCCACAATTTACCCAAATCTTCTACAACTTTTACCATATCATAGAAACACTTAATAGGCCCTAAAACACTGTCATTAGTCTCCCTAAAACCCACGGCAAACTTCCAGAACATGCTGAAACTTCTCGGCTCCTTCTAAATTCACCTCTCGTACATTTTTTTTTTCCAAAATCTCGCACTTACCATTTAGCCCGACACGCCAGCCCTGGACCAGCCAACCATGGACCTAGGCTAGACCCTAAAGAACCTACCAGACCCATAGACCCAGCCCCATGCAGCCTACATGATGGGAACGAGAGCTAGAGCCCGAGATCACCCCACCCGAGTTTCTCCTTCGAAGTGAGCAGCGGCTATTCAGCGTTTCCAGCGATGGTTGGCCTACTCAGGGCCATGACTCAAACCCAAAAGGGTCTGGTCCACACAATGGTTCAGCCTTCGCACCGCCCTTTCCACCTCCTAACCTCACCACATCGCCCAACCGAACACAACCCAGAACATGCCCCTCGATCTCTCACTCTACAGCACACGCGGATGATTTAAATCCTCAACCCACATCTTGACACTAACGTTTGTCACATACCTTCCCTAAACCTGCAGTCCCTTGCACATGGCATCAAAGAAACGTGAGTGACACAAAGAAAAGTGCAACAAATAAACTTAAATCACTGCCGAGGGAAATTTAGGTTTAATGATATTTAGGTGCTAATTATATAGATAAATAATAGGTAATGGTTGTTTTTTTTAAAAAAATAACAATTAATGATTTAAAAGCTAATTATGCCCAAAAAGTTTACAAGTAGACCCAATAAAATCAAACGCACTACCGAAAAATATATCGTGTTGAAATGATTTTGAAAATAATAGCCGAACAATAAAAAGTCCCCCGATTCGATAAAATTTGTGTACCATTAAAAATATAATCATGCGGGTAAAAATACCCAAAAATTCCCATTTCTGAAAAATACACTTAAAAACATTCCCACTTAAATAAAAAAATATATATATATATCGAGTAATAAAATAATTTTCCTGAAAATTTCCCGGTCTTCGATCCTCGTTCGAGCGTGAAATGCACCTATAAATCCTAATGCGTGAACTTTTAAAATTTCGTGGAATAAATCATATCATGCGTGAATTATGCATAAAATGCATAAAAATAATTATAACAAATTAATGAGATAAACATGCTAAAGTACCACTTCTTAAATAAGTCTTTATTAACTTATTTCAATACTCCATCTCCGTCCGGCCTCACTTATTTAACTGAAAGGTAACACTTAAACTACTGCGTAAAATAAATAAATTTAAAGAAAAGAATTTAAATACTCATGCAATAAAAAAATCATTTTAATTTAAATATTAGAAATTATTCATGACTTATACGTAGTCTAAATTACGGGTTCTACAATCCTTCCCCCCTTAAAAGAAATTTCGTCCTCGAAATTAGAACTCATCGAATAGCTCTGGATAACGACTCCTCTTCTCTGGCTCAGACTCCCATGTAGCTTCCTCCTCCGAATGGTTAAGCCATTTGACTTTGACTCGCTGTACCAATTTGTTCCGGAGTTTCTTTTCCTGTCTGTCTAAGATCTGCACTGGTCTCTCCTCATAAGACAGGTTTGGAGTAAGCTGCAACGGCTCGAAGTTCAGAACATGCGAAGGATTTGCCATGTACTTCCTCAGCATAGAGACGTGGAACACATTGTGTACTCCGGCCAGATTCGACGGAAGAGCAACACGATAAGCTAGCGTCCCAACTCTGTCGAGGATCTCAAATGGTCCAATGAATCTCGGACTGAGCTTCCCTTTCTTTCCAAATCGCATGACACCTTTCATAGGTGCCACCTTCACAAAAACATGGTCGTCCACTGCGAACTCTAGATCTCTCCTCTGATCTGCATAACTTTTTTGTCTACTCTGAGCAGTCCTCATCCGGTCACGGATCTTGACTACTACATCGGTAGCCTGCTGAATAATTTCTGGACCCAATTCTTCTCTCTCTCCTACTTAATCCCAATGAACAGGAGATTTACACTTACGGCCATACAGTGCTTCATACGGAGCCATACATATAGAAGATTGAAAACTGTTGTTATAGGTGAACTCTACCAACGACAAATTCGACTCCCAAGTCCTAGAGAAATCAATCACACAAGCACGGAGAAGATCCTCTAAGATCTGAATGACTCGCTCTGACTGACCATCTGTCTGTGGGTGGAAAGCTGTGCTAAACAGCAACTTCGTACCCATGGTCGAATGTAAACTCTTCCAAAACGAGGAAGTGAATCTAGGATCTCTGTCAGATACGATCGAAACTGGAATACCATGAAGTCGGACTATCTCCCGGTTATACAACTCTGCATACTGAACCATGGTGAAAGTCGTCTTAATAGGCAAGAAGTGCGCTGATTTGGTAAGACGATCAACAATCACCCAGATGGCATTTGATCCTCTGACTGACTTCGGCAATCCAGTCACGAAATTCATGGTAACATTCTCCCACTTCCACTCGGGAATAGGAAGAGGCTTGAGCAAACCTTCTGGTCTCTGATGCTCCGCCTTCACTAACTGACAAGTCAGACACTCGGATACAAAACGTCTGATGTCCTTCTTCATCCCAGGCCACCAATACAACAACTGCAGATCTTTGTACATCTTTGTACTCCCTGGATGAATGGAGTATGGGGACATGTGGGCCTCTGATAGAATATCTGCTCGGATAGAACCACTGCTAGGAACCCACATCCTGTCTCGGTATCTCACAATACCGTCGCTAACTTAATACAAGACACTGCCCCTGGCCTCATCCCTCTGCTTCCACTTTGCTAACTGCTCATCTGCTGACTGGCCACTGCGAATACGGTCTAGAAGACAGGACTGGATAGTCAAGGTAGATAGACGAGGAACTCTACCTCGAGGATAGGTCTCTAGATCAAACCTCTGCATCTCAGTCTGAAGAGGTCTCTGCATCGTCAAATGAGCCATCACTGCAACTTTTCTGCTCAATGCATCCGCAACTACATTAGCTTTACCCGGGTGGTAGCTAAAGTCACAGTCATAATCCTTCACAAGCTCCAACCAACGCCTCTGACGCATGTTCAGCTCCTTCTGCGTAAAGAAATACTTGAGGCTCTTGTGGTCGGTAAAGATCTGGCACTTTTCCGCATACAAATAATGCCTCCAAATCTTCAAGGCGAAAACTACGGCGGCCAACTCTAGATCATGGGTAGGGTAATTCTTCTCATGAGTTTTCAGCAGACGAGAAGCATATGCTATCACCTTCCCATGCTGCATCAATACTGCGCCCAAACCGAGCTTCGAAGCATCGGTATAAAGAACAAACTCACCGGGTCCTGACGGCATGGCCAAAACTGGCGCTGAGATAAGAGATTGCTTCAAAGTATCGAAGCTCTTCTCACACTCCTCGCTCCACACAAATTTAGCATTATTCTTGGTCAATGATGTGAGTGGAACGACAATAGAGGATAATCCCTGAATGAACTTCCTGTAATATCCTGCTAGCCCCAGAAAACTGCGGATCTCAGATGCATTCTGTGGCACAACCCAATCTCTGACTGCTCGACTTTCGCAGGGTCTACCTCAATACCACTTCTAGAAACAATGTGGCCTAAGAACGCCACCTTCTCTATCCGAAATTCACACTTACTGAACTTTGCGAATAACTTGTGCTTCTGCAAGGTCTGCATCACTGTGGTAAGATGTCTGCTGTGATCCTCCTGATTCTTCGAGTAGGCGAGAATGTCGTCTATCAATACTATCACAAACTGGTCAAGGTACGGCTGAAATACGCGATTCATGAGATCCATGAAGATCGCTGGCGCATTCGTCAGACCGAACGGCATCACAAGGAACTCATAGTGGCCATAACGAGTCCTGGAAGCAGTCTTGGAAACATCAGCATCTTTGACCCTCAACTGGTGATAACCGGAACATAGATCTATCTTGGAGAACACCGAAGCTCCCTGCAACTGATCAAATAGATCCTCAATCCACGGAAGTGGGTACTTGTTCTTCACTGTAACCCTGTTCAACTCCCGGTAATCAATACAAAGCCTCATCGTGCCATCCTTCTTCTTAACAAACAGGACTGGCGCGCCCCAAGGTGAGAAACTCGTGCGAATGAACTCCTTGTCAAGTAGCTCCTGAATCTGTTTCTTAAGCTCTGCCATCTCTGTCGGCGCTAATCGGTACGGCGCTTTGGATATTGGAGTCGTACCTGGCATAAGCTCAATAGAAAACTCCACCTCTCGCTCGGGTGGTATACCAGAGACGTCTTCAGGAAAAACGTATAAGAAATCTCTAACAATCGGAACATCTACAGCTGACTGACTGGGTGCCTCGGGGGCAGATATAAAAGTCGCTAAAAATGCCCGACACCCTCTATGCATGACCTTCCTAGCCTGGACATAAGGAATAATGCACGTTAAGGGAAAGTACATGTCCGGTTTGAATAAGAACTGCGTCATTCCAGGCGGTCGGACTAGAACAGATCTCCGCTGGAAGTCTATCAACACTCTGTTCCTCAATAGCCAGTCCATTCCTTGGATGATGTCAAACTCTGGCATCGGCAACACGATAAGATCCGCATAAACAATATTTTCATGCAGCTCGAGGTCTATATCCCGGATCACATTGGTAGCTGTCATCTCCTCGCCTGAAGGCAACAATACTGAATAGGCTATGTCTTGCCCGATGGTCTTGACCTTGAGAAAATTAGCAATGGTCTCTGAAATGAAGGAATGAGTAGCCCTTGAATCTATCAGGGCTTTCGTAGCTGACCCCGCTATAAAAATTCTTCCTGAAAGTTTGGAACATCAAGCTGAAACCAAAAATCTCAAGAACTATCCTATAGACATGCAGAGGCCAAAGTTCTTCTAACTTATATTCCCAAAATAATATTGAGTAGAGCATGCAATCCTATCGCAGTTCTAAGTTCAAAAAAAATCTTAATCCCGTTTTCCAAAATATTGAAATTCAAATATAAACTTAAGGCTTAAATGTACCTGTCATAAGCATGGTCTCCTGGTTCGTTTCCGTGGCATGGAGAGCAAAAAGTCTGCCTTGGGTAGGCAGATTCCTCTGAGGGCACTGCAGCACCATGTGGTCTGGACTGCCACACTTGTAACAATTTCCGGAGCCAAACCTACATGCTCCAGGATGGCGGCGTGAGCACTTGGGACAGACTGAGCGCTAAAATGGCCTCGGGACTGCGCGTCCCTGCTGCTGCTGCTGAGGTCCTCCTCTGTTCTTGGGCGGGCCGTGATACGGCCTCTTGTTCTGGTGCTGCTGCTGAGGTGGAGGACGGTGTTGTACCTAAACTGGTCACTTTCCCAAGCGATCCCTCTCAATGTCGATCAGATCCTTCTCTGCAGCCAGAGCTCTAGAAACAACAACTTCATATGTAGTAGGGCCAGCCACCCTAACATCACGGCGCAAGATCGGCCGTAGTCCATCAAGAAAGTGCCTCAGCTTGGCACCCGCATCATTCGCAATCAAGGGCACGAAATGGCAGCCCCTCTCAAACTTACGGACAAACTCCGTAACAGTCAGCTCTCCCTGTCTCAGGGTCATGAACTCCCTGGTCAAACGTGAACGCACCTCGTCAGTAAAATATTTGGAGTAAAATACCTCCGTGAAGCGTGTCCAAGTCAGCGTAGCCAAGTTCAGGGCTACTGACGCTCCTTCCCACCATAAGCGGGCATCTCCACTGAACAGATAGGTGGCACAGCGTACTCTGTCTACATCTCCAAGCTCCATAAACTAAAAGATAACCTCGAGGGACTTGATCCAGCCCTCGACAATCATGGGGTCCGTCGTCCCTGAAAACTCCTTAGGGCGCATCTTCATGAATCTCTCATAAGTAGCCTCAGGCCCGGTTGGCCTAGCTGCCACAGCGGCATTGTTCCCCGCAAACTGTGTGAAGAACTGGTTCATCCCAGCTAACATCTGGGCATTCATATCAGGAGGAGCGGGTGGAGGTCTCTGCCTCTCTTGTCTCTGATCATTCCCGTCCTCATGACGGTGTACACCACCACCTCTCGGGCGTCCAACCTGGCGTCTAGGAGGCATACTGTTCCATATAAAACCCATACGTAACTAACATGCATAATTCCATAATTTATTTTAAATAAACTCTGAAATAATTAAAGAATCTGAATGTAAAATATTTCATGGAGGCATGCAGTTAAAATAATTTATGCTTTAAATAAAATGCTGAAATGTAAAACTTACAGACCGAAGACGTGGCTTCGTGAACTTCTCGTGGTCAGTAGTAGTGTAACCCTTTACAGAACCATTGCTTTGATACCAACTGTAGAGGCCCGAAAATTTGTGCTTGAAAATTTACGAAAAATTAAAAATTTTCTTTTTAAATAATTAAAATGTCTCAATCATAAGATAATCTGATAAATAAAGTTTAATATTTAAAATAGCTGCGGAAGAATTTAATGTTTGCAAAGTAACAATTTAAAATAATTCATCAACAGATAAAAACTGAGTTCGGAAAATAATAAATGCTAAAAATGAGGTCCTCGGGTTCCACTACTGCCGACCCAAGCTAGCTCACTGGTCCCCGTAATGCCCGAGATTTAATCATTTTAATCAGACGTTGATTAATTGACGTAATGGAAGTCATAGGAACTCAAATGACGAAGCCGGGCGTTGGTTTATGTTAAGCCAAGATGTTGAACCGAACATCTCAAGATGTTAGGCCGAACATCTCGCGCCCGAGCGGCAGAAAAGCACCGCCCGAGCGCCCTTGCTTGAGGAAAGAAAGCCGAACATATCGCGCCCGGGCGGAACTTTATGTCCGCCCGAGCGCGATTGTTTATTTGTGAAGGCCGAGAGTTCCGCGCCCGGGCGGAACTTTACGACCGCCCGAGCGCGAGACGTGTTGCACGGGGGAATTGCCATTTGCCCTGCTACATGTGCGAATATGGATATATATATATATATATATATATATATATATATATATATATATATATATATAAATGCATGAATTCTTCAGAATTGAGAGAAAGGAATCGAGAGTTGAGAGAAACTTTGATTCGTAAGTTTCAAATTCAATTTGAGAAGAATCCGTCCGTCTGATTTTTCATCTGACTGCGGTACCGAGCTCCTATCGACGTAGGCTACAACTGGACGTAAGTTTTACTACGTTTTGACATGCTTTGAAATTATGATATTGTCAGAATTGAATGGAACTCATATATGTTGTTCTCGACATATTAGGCATCATAGAATCGAAGTCAGATTAAGAAACGGACTGATTATGGAATTGTTATGATTTTCGGAATAGTTTTGGAGGCAAGTGATATCAGAATTGAGTTGTTATTGAGTATGAGATATTAGAATTAATATCTGATTGATAGGGTATTGTTGGGTATATTGATATTATACCGTTATGCCATCGATATTGAATTATATTGAGTATTGAGCAGGAAAGATTTAATTCGAGTGGTATATTGATATTATACTCCTCGATATTGTTCTTGTCAGATTGAGTATTGACAGGTTTGAGTTCGAGACTTCGACAGAGTCAGAATAACAGAAGGACAGGTATAAATTAATGTTGAGTTGGGATTGCACAACTCGAGTGAGGTTTGACTCGAGTCTCCCTAAATCATATACTGTCATTTATTGCATTGATATTTGCAATTGATGAGACTTATGATTGTTGTCTATTGATTTAAAGTCACTGCATGTAATGACTACTGATTCGCTAGTCATTGATTGATTTGCCTAGATACTGAATGCATCTATTGATTACTGAGTCGTTGAGTCATAGGCTGATTCGCCTAGTCACCGGTTGATTCGTCTGGTTATAGACTGATTCGTCTATTTATTGGCTGATTCGCCTAATTATAGCTGATTCGCTATATTTTGACTGATTCGTCTAAACTTAAGCTGATTCGCTTAATTACAGGCTGATTCGTCTGGTTATTGGCTGATTCGCCTAATTCTTGACTGATTCGTCAATTCTGCGGCTGATTCGCCCAGACACTGATATATGAATTATATCGATGCCGTTTAGGGATTGATTCATTCCTATCGACTGAGATTCGATATAATTACCTATATTCAGACATCGGGATCCCTAGGATAGAGTTGAGTCGAGTCTGAGACGACGCGTCAGTTGAGTCGAGTCTGAGACGACGTGTCGGTTGAGTCGAGTCTGATATGACAGGTTGATTTACGTTGTTTATACCATTCATGATTATTGAATGTTTGATATGGATTTATGTTTCTGATTTGAGACATGTTATGAATAATTCTTATATGCTTTCGTATATGCTTTTATATGATTGCTTGTATACATTGTTTATACTGGGATATTCATATCTCACCGGAGTTATCCGGCTGTTGTCTTGTTTTGTATGTGTGCATGACAACAGGTGGGGCTGGATCAGGGTCAAGAAGAGGATGAGAGAAGATAGATAGCGTGGAGGCTCCGGACTTGGTTTAGAGATAGGGTCAGACACTTGATATTAGCTGTTAAACCCTAGTTGAATAAATGTATGTGGTACAGGACTGGTACTTTTATACTGAGATGTATAATCATGTTTAATATGTAAATTGAGTAAATTACATTACGTTTCAGCTTTGTATTTTAAAAAAAAAATTTAGACCCTGTTTTATAATTGATTAATTAGTCCCAATGATGATTAAGAACTTGATTAGCGTCCGGGTCCCCACAACAGGTGGTATCAGAGCCGTAGGTACTAGAACTGTAGATTCTTGAGATTGAGATAGAAGAGGCTAGTGAGCGGGGTAGATTGAATTTTCTTTCCTTGCTTGTGATTGCTAGCATGACTTACTGCTTTATATAATACATGTTACTTGATTTATCTGATTTGATTTGTAATATGTAATATTGGGAACGAATCTGAATTGATTCTCGATCAGCAGTAAAATGATCGGAGGAGAGACTGAATTGAAACAGGTGTGTTGGATTGGATTACTAATCCTTTTGAGTTTCAGATATGCCTCCTAGACGAATACCAGAACAGGGTAGTACATCAAATCCTCCAATGGATGTAACACCGACTCCGATGGAAACCTTGCTGAAGAGGTTTCAGTCATTCAAACCACCCACTCTGAAAGGTACTGAGACATCAGTCGAGTGTGAGAGTTGGTTAGGTAGCATTGAGTTGCTGTTTGATTCACTAGGATACAGTGATGAGCGCCGGATTAGATTGATTGGACACCAGTTGCTGGATGTTGCACAAAGCTGGTGGGTTACAATGAAGAGGGCCTTGGAGCAGCGAGGTACGATTATTACTTGGGATGTATTTAAAACTGAGTTTTATCAGAGATTTTTCCCAATATCGTACAGAAAAGACAAGGGGGCGGAGTTTGCCAATTTGAGACAGGGTCAGCTGAACATTGAAGAATATGTGACCAAGTTCTCGACCTTGTTGAAGTTTGCTCCTCATGTGTCTGAAAATGACGAAGCCGTTGCTGATCAGTTCATCAATGGCTTGAATCCCGATATATTTACATTGGTGAACACAGGGCGACCCAATAACTTTGTTGATGCCATGAATAGAGCAAAGGGCGCTGAAGCAGGCCTGATAAGGCAGAGAGGAGCTGAATTTGTTCCTCCAGTGTCGAGACCACAGCAACCACTTCCCCGATTCGTGAGTGGCAGTAGCAGTGGTGGAAAGACCGAGTTTCTGAAGGCTAGAGGAAAGCAGTTTAAGAAGTCTGTCGGCAGTTCTTCTAGCTCTAGTGGTTCTCAGCAGAGTTATACCGGCGTTTACTGCGGAAATTGTGGCGGAAGACATTCCACTGAACAATGCCAAGGAGTACTTGGTAGTTGCCACTTTTGTAAACAACAGGGACATTTTGCCAGAGTATGTCCACAGAGGGTTTCCCAAAGATCCCAGGGAGCCGAACCATCTGGATCAGCGGCACAGTGGAGTATACGATCAGCTGTTGTTCCTTCATTTCAGCCAGCACCATCTCAGTCACAGCAGAGGCCAGGAGGAAGCCAGACAGTCGGCCAGCCTCCTAGACAGCAGGCCAGAGTATTTGCTTTGACCGAGGAGCAGGCTCAAGAAGCACCAGATGATGATGTTGCAGGTAACTGATTTGTTTGATTATCCTGCATATGTATTGAGGGATACCGGTGCTTCACATACTTTATTTCTGAAAGATTTGCATTGATGTATGCATTATCTGTTGAGTCCCTATTTACTGTAGTATTTGTTTATTTTCCTTTGGGAAAAGATCTTGTATCAGTGATTTCTGTTAGATCTTGTATACTACAGTAAGATAAGAATGAGATCGAGTTAGATCATGTAGTAGCTTGTATTGTACTGGTGTTCTACGATTTTAGAACTGCAATTACTGATATGGATATGCTGACCAAGTACAGAGCTACCATAGATTAGTTCCAGAAGATGGCGAGAATCAGATCTGAGATGATCAAGAGATGAATATTGTACGATAAGGATTCTAGATTGTGAATTCTTTTGATATTCGTACTAGCTATGACTCGATTATTACAGAAAGGAGTAGAGTGACTCCTTATGTATTCAGTTGATTTACTGAAATTGAGTCTATCATTGGCTGATTTACCAATGATATGAAAGTTATTAATGTTTTCTCTGATAAGACTTCAGATCTGATTCCAATCAGAGAGATTGATTTTAGCCTTGAATCTGATTGAATAGTGATGCTTATTCTGAATACGTGTTTGAGACTGATTGTAGACAACAGAGATTATGTTGTATCGTCCGAATCAGAGCTGATGTTGAAACGTTAGCAGTTCGAAAAGCTGATTAGAATGTTTAGAACTTAATATCGATAGTCAGAACAGAGTGTCGATCAGAGTAACAGATATGTGAGTGTGTATTTTGTATGAGATTGATTATTCTGTGATGTCAGATGTGTCAGAATTGTACAGTAAAGTTTGATATTGATAGTCAGAGCCGAATACCAGGTAGGTATTTCTTCTTTAATTTATGTTATTAACTGATTTGTGTATATCAAATAGTTCGAATCAGAAATGACAGATATTGTCAGAAATTTACAGTCGTGGATTTAGTGTTCAGTCTGATGATTGCGACTGTATTGTATTCGAACAGATAGTGGTGATATAGAAAGATGAGATCCGTTATAACAGAAATGTATTGAAATGTTGGCAGAAATTGTACTGATATGTCTAAATCGCTAACAGAAAAGATAGAAAGATAGAAATCAGAAGATTTATTACAGAATTGTGAAGCTTTAAATAGAAATGGGAGTTAATTTCTATAGCCTTCGTAATGAAATTACCATCAGTTTTACAGATTGTAACCTGATATGATTAAGATTGACAGATTGTTCAATCTATATCTATCAGTTTGTACCAGATTACGTACAAACAGAACTAGATGACACAGATCGATGTCAGAAAAGTGGTCAAAAAGATCAGAATGCCACAGTAGATTATGTCAGATTGTGATTTTGCTTGAGTTTGTATTCGTGATAGAGTATATCATGAACTTTCTCTTAGATGGTTTTACAGATTGACAGACCGTCAGAATGTATTAGCCAGGTATTGGAAGATTTTTGTACAGCTTTAGTGCTGGATGTTAGCACTACTTGATATAACTTATTATCACTGTGTGACAATAACTATCAACTTATCAGATGGGTAATGAGATAGTTATAGACAAGACAGTATACGATGAGTACTACAGATTTCTTTTGAAGACAATTCGAAGGAAGATGCAGATAGTTCAGAATGGACAGATTTAAGAAACCAACGTCGGATGATGACGATTGGTAGTTGAAGCTAAAGATTGTTTATGTCTTTGTTTGAGGTAAACAGATTTGTTAACAGCTGATGATACTGATATGTGATAAGCTGTAGATTGGTTTATACAGATGTTGTATAGCCAGTAATGCGATATTGATTCCGTCAGAAGGATTGGAAAAGTATTATGATATGATACTTAGTGAATTCTCATTCCGGATTGGAATCAGAAATCTGAGTTTTGAATTAAACTCTGTTATAGATTTCTTCTGATATATCTGAATTGATTGCTTGTGAGTTCGAGGACGAACTCAGGTCTAAGAGGGGGAGAAATGTAATGCCCGAGATTTAATCATTTTAATCAGACGTTGATTAATTGACGTAATGGAAGTCATAGGAACTCAAATGACGAAGCCGGGCGTTGGTTTATGTTAAGCCAAGATGTTGCACCGAACATCTCAAGATGTTAGGCCGAACATCTCGCGCCCGAGCGGCAGAAAAGCACCGCCCGAGCGCCCTTGCTTGAGGAAAGAAAGCCGAACATATCGCGCCCGGGCGGAACTTTATGTCCGCCCGAGCGCGATTGTTTATTTGTGAAGGCCGAGAGTTCCGCGCCCGGGCGGAACTTTACGACCGCCCGAGCGCGAGACGTGTTGCACGCGGGAATTGCCATTTGCCCTGCTGCATGTGCGAGTATGGATATATATATATATATATATATATATATATATATATATATAAATGCATGAATTCTTCAGAATTGAGAGAAAGGAATCGAGAGTTGAGAGAAACTTTGATTCGTAAGTTTCAAATTCAATTTGAGAAGAATCCGTCCGTCTGATTTTTCATCTGACTGCGGTACCGAGCTCCTATCGACGTAGGCTACAACTGGACGTAAGTTTTACTACGTTTTGACATGCTTTGAAATTATGATATTGTCAGAATTGAATGGAACTCATATATGTTGTTCTCGACATATTAGGCATCATAGAATCGAAGTCAGATTAAGAAACGGACTGATTATGAAATTGTTATGATTTTCGGAATAGTTTTGGAGTCAAGTGATATCAGAATTGAGTTGTTATTGAGTATGAGATATTAGAATTAATATCTGATTGATAGGGTATTGTTGGGTATATTGATATTATACCGTTATGCCATCGATATTGAATTAGATTGAGTATTGAGCAGGACAGATTTAATTCGAGTGGTATATTGATATTATACTCCTCGATATTGTTCTTGTCAGATTGAGTATTGACAGGTTTGAGTTCGAGACTTCGACAGAGTCAGAATAACAGAAGGACAGGTATAAATTAATGTTGAGTTGGGATTGCACAACTCGAGTGAGGTTTGACTCGAGTCTCCCTAAATCACATACTGTCATTTATTGCATTGATATTTGCAATTGATGAGACTTATGATTGTTGTCTATTGATTTATAGCCACTGCATGTAATGACTACTGATTCGCTAGTCATTGATTGATTTGCCTAGATACTGAATGCATCTATTGATTACTGAGTCGTTGAGTCATAGGCTGATTCGCCTAGTCACCGGTTGATTCGTCTGGTTATAGACTGATTCGTCTATTTATTGGCTGATTCGCCTAATTATAGCTGATTCACTATATTTTGACTGATTCGTCTAAACTTAAGCTGATTCGCTTAATTACAGGCTGATTCGTCTGGTTATTGGCTGATTCGCCTAATTCTTGGCTGATTCGTCAATTCTGCGGCTGATTCGCCCAGACACTGATATATGAATTATATCGATGCCGTTTAGGGATTGATTCATTCCTATCGACTGAGATTCGATATAATTACCTATATTCAGACATCGGGATCCCTAGGATAGAGTTGAGTCGAGTCTGAGACGACGCGTCAGTTGAGTCGAGTCTGAGACGACATGTCGGTTGAGTCGAGTCTGATATGACAGGTTGATTTACGTTGTTTATACCATTCATGATTATTGAATGTTTGATATGGATTTATGTTTCTGATTTGAGACATGTTATGAATAATTCTTATATGCTTTCGTATATGCTTTTATATGATTGCATGTATACAATGTTTATACTGGGATATTCATATCTCACCGGAGTTATCCGGCTGTTGTCTTGTTTTGTATGTGTGCATGACAACAGGTGGGGCTGGATCAGGGTCAAGAAGAGGATGAGAGAAGATAGATAGCGTGGAGGATCCGGACTTGGTTTAGAGATAGGGTCAGACACTTGATATTACCTGTTAAACCCTAGTTGAATAAATGTATGTGGTACAGGACTGGTACTTTTATACTGAGATGTATAATCATGTTTAATATGTAAATTGAGTAAATTACATTACGTTTCCGCTTTGTATTTTAAAAAAAAAATTTAGACCCTGTTTTATAATTGATTAATTAGTCCCAATGATGATTAAGAACTTGATTAGCGTCCGGGTCCCCACATCCCCGCCCTCGGCCCCGACTTCATCAGTACCTACAACAATCAAGTCTAGTGAGCCTAAAGACTCAGCATGCATATATCGTAAATATCGAGTAAATAATATAGTAAAATTTGCATGGGAGTAAAATTATCATGTCATGAGGCATAATGTGAAAATAACTTGTCATTAGCAATTATAATACGTGCATAACTGAACTGAAAATCGTAGTGAAAATGTTTGCTCCTTGGAGTCCTGTACTGAAATAACATGTAATAATTTTCTGGTGAGATTATGGTCTATGCAAGTGGTCCCTGAACTGAACTGAAATGAACTGAGCTGACCGATACTGGGGACCGGACCGATACTGGGAATCGGATTTACGTCTGATCAGACTACTGCCACAGTACTGGGTGAAACAACTGAACTAATCGGTAACTGGTGATCGGACCGATACTGGGGACCGGATTTAATACTGATAGTAAAGTGACCACAAGCAATATCGCATAAATCTCAAAATGAATATTTTTGCATGTAATATAATTAGATAACATCATGAAATATGAACAATTCCGATCTTCTTGCATTAAAACCATGTACTTGAGATATTTAAAAATTACCTATATTACTTGATTGAAGAGTGAAAGAAGATATAAACATGCCTTGGTTTGTTTTGACAGAAAACAAACGAAACAACGACGCGGCGCGGCGGAGACGGAGTGCTCTTCACTTTCTCACTTAATTCCATTAAATTAAGCATGCACCATAATTATTATAATAGCGTAAAAATCGTAAACGTGATGCATGAACATTTAAAAATATCATGATTTGTGCTCAGGCGCTGCTAGGACCAAAATCTCACCCCGGGTGCAAAATGACCATTTTGCCCCTGGAAACCCAAAAATTATCGTTTCAACCCTGGACCTCTACAATTGACCCGAATCTTACCAAACTCCTTAAAATATCCCAAAATGTTTTTAAAAATATTCCTAGCCGTAAACTCGAGCCCAAAAACAAACTTAATCTATTTGTTTTAAAAACTTGGACCGGGGTCCCGGTTTTAATCCGAATCGATCCACAATTTACCCAAATCTTCTACAACTTTTTATCATATCATAGAAACACTTAATAGGCCCTAAAACACTGTCATTAGTCTCCCTAAAACCCACGGCAAACTTCCAGAACATGCTGAAACTTCTCGGATCCTTCTAAATTCACCTCTCGTACATTTTTTTTTTCCAAAATCTCGCACTAACCATTTAGCCCGACACGCCAGCCCTGGAACAGCCCAACATGGACCTAGGATAGACCCTAAAGAACCTACCAGACCCATAGACCCAGCCCCATGCAGCCTACATGATGGGAACGAGAGCTAGAGCTCGAGATCACCCCACCCGAGTTTCTCCTTCGAAGTGTATCAGACTAACAGCTAGCCTGTTAGTTGCACTTAGCTCATACAGTTAGTCCATTAGCAGTTAGCTTGTGATGGTTAGATAGTTAGTTACAGTTAGCACTTGTATAAGTAACAGATGTAAAGATGATTTTACTTCTTCTTCTCTAATGAATAATAAAATTCGTTCATCATTCAAGTGCATGCTCATCTCTGCAATATGGTATCAGAGCATTTCCGCACAGCACGCACTCATCAATGGTGAGAAGATGATAAGTGAGATTGCGAACTAATATCTGGTGAGTTCATTTCCTTTCTAAGATTCCAGATCGGTGCACTTATTTTTCAAATTTGTAATTGGAACTTCTGAATATCGGCGTTTGGATCTATGGCGAACACGAATTCTACGGCATGGAATCTGCAAGGGCGATCAGTGGTTGACGATCAATCGAGCCCCTACTTTTTACACCATTCTGATAACCCAGGGCTGCTCCTGGTCTCCCAGCAACTTACAGGTGACAATTTTCCGTCATGGAGTCGAGCAATGACAATTGCACTATCTGTTAAGAATAAGCTGGGGTTCGTTGATGGCTCTATCCCTAAGCCACCAGAGAATGATCTCATCTTGACAACTGCGTGGACACGAAACAACAATATCGTCATTTCCTGGTTACTAAATTCTGTATCCAAGGAAATATCAGCGAGCGTTCTGTTCGCGGACTCGGCAGAAGACATCTGGAGGGATCTGCAAGATAGTTTTCAACAGAGTAATGCTCCAAGAATCTTTCAACTCCGTAGAGAATTGATCAATTTACGTCAAGATCAAGATCTGGTGGGCATATACTACACTAAACTTAAAGCCATTTGGGAAGAATTAAGTCGATTCCGACCAGTTTGCAGTTGTGGTAAATGCAATTGCAATGGGGTCAAGAATATCGACACTTATGTTCAGATGGATTATGCCATGACTTTTCTCATGGGTCTCAATGACTCATTTGCTCATATTAGAAGTCAAGTCCTTCTACTCGATCCTCTTCCATCTATCAACAAAATCTTTGCTTTAGTCATACAGGAAGAGAGACAAAGGGTTATTGGAAATCAATCTAATCTCAATGCATCAAGAAGTGACTTGGCATTTGCACTCAAAGGGGAACAACACCAACCACAGTACAACAACAAAGCGAGAAATAAATTTCAGAAAGGTAGACCCTATTGTACCTCATGTAATGCTCCTGGACACACTGTGGAGACATGTTACAAGATTCACGGCTATCCACCAGGATACAGAAACAGATCCAAATATGTGAACACGAATTCACCTGCTCCAATAAATCAAATGTCAGGACAGATTGCTTCATCTGTAAACCGAGACAATCTTGGTGCTTCTACTTCAAATATGTTACAAAGTTTTGATAAAAACAAGATGGAACAACTGATGGCTATGTTTGTTCAACATCTCTCGGCTGCTGACAAGAAACCTGATCAGCAAGATGATTCGAATAACCTTTTTGGTACAGGTACTTGCTTATCGATATCTATTCCCAACTTGTTACATTCGCCTTCTTGTTGGATTGTCGATTCAGGGGCATCTCGACATATTTGCTCGAATGCAAACTCTTTCACTTCTCTTAAAACAGTGGAAAATTCACGGGTCATCTTGCCTAATCATGAGTACATTGATGTCAAATTGTGTGGTGAAGTTAGATTGGGGTCTTTGGTTTTGCATGATGTTCTTTACATACCAGAGTTCAAGTTCAACTTGATGTCAGTCAGCTCCTTTATCGCCAACTCAGAAATTGTGATCACTTTCTCTCGTGATTCTTTTGTCATCCAGGAAACGACAACCAAGAAAATGATTGGCAAGGGTAATCGAATAGAAGGTCTCTATGTCCTGGAAGTCAAGATTCAGGAAAGCTACAACTCATACTCAAAAGTTCATGTCAATCAAGTTAGTTCACACATATGGCACTGTCGTCTTGGGCACCCTTCAATGAAGATAGTACACAAGCTGAAACCCCATCTACACTACAAGGATACTACTGTACCTGACACACCATGTTATATCTGTCCATTAGCAAAACAAAGAAGATTGTCATTTGTGTCTCATCACAATGTATCTCCAAATTCTTTTGATCTCGTACACTGTGACATTTGGGGGCCATATCGTGCTCCTACCTATAATAATCAACAATATTTCTTAACTCTAGTTGACGACTATACAAGATTTACATGGGTTTTTCTTTTGCAACACAAGTCTGAAGCAATAAGTATAGTGTCTAGATTCTGTCAAATGGTTGAAACTCAGTTCACAATGAAAGTCAAGGCCTTTCGCACGGACAATGCTAAAGAACTTGCATTCAATGAGTTGCTACAAACCAAAGGCATTTTGCATCAGTTTTCATGTGTGCAAACCCCTCAACAAAATTCAGTAGTAGAAAGGAAACACCAACACTTGCTCAATGTTGCCCGTTCCTTATTTTTCCAGTCCCATTTACCTATTCGTTTCTGGAATGAGTGCATCCTAACAGCAACTTACTTGATAAATCGTGTACCTTCTCCTTGGACACACAACAAATCTCCCTACGAGCTGTTGTATCAGAAACATGTGGATTATTCCCAATTTCGTGTGTTCGGTTGCCTTGCATTTGCCTCCACTTTATCAGCTCACCGTGACAAGTTCACTCTAAGAGCTCGCGCATGTGTTTTTTTAGGATACCCTCCACACATGAAAGCATACAAGCTACTGGATATTAAGAGCAAGGAAATAATTATGTCACGAGATGTGACTTTCCATGAATCAATATTTCCTTTTCTTTCTATCTCTCCCGAGGCAGAGCTTATTGATCCATTCCCCAACTTGGTCATTCCTACACCAGCAACTGTTGACACGAGTGAATGTTTGGGCAACAACATGCCATTAGATGCTCCAAACGAGGCATCAGATAGTAACTCAACTGCATCTTCAGCTACTGATGCAAATGATAATGCTCCTGAGACATTTTTATCTTCTGATACAACTGATAATGTTCCCGAGATTCCATCCCACCTCGCTCCTGCTCGCACTTCTTCAAGGGTGATCAAACCACCATCATACCTACGGCATTATCATTGCCAACTGTCACAGCACACATAAGACCCAGCCCCTTCAGTCTTGTATCCTTTGGAGGCTTACTTATCCTACCATTCCCTTTCTCCATCATACAAAAACTTTATACTTAATGTTTCCACCCACGTGGAACCTCAATTTTTTCATCAAGCTGTCACATCCAATGCTTGGCGGGATGCAATGAGAGATGAGCTTGATGCAATGGAAGCAAACAAGACTTGGTCTGTGGTCCCGCTTCCTTCAAACAAACAAGCCATCGGCTGTCGTTGGGTATACAAGATCAAACACAAATCTGATGGATCGATAGACAGGTATAAGGCTCGGTTAGTTGCAAAAGGCTACAATCAATGTGAAGGTATTGATTTCTTTGAAACATTTTCCCCTGTCGCCAAGCTAGCCACAGTCAAAGTTTTACTTGCACTTGCTGCCAGCCAAAATTGGCATCTTGCCCAACTAGATGTTAACAATGCATTTCTGAATGGTGATCTCCTTGAAGATGTTTACATGGACCTTCCACTTGGCTACACCCCTGACATACCAACTGAGCAAACAACACCAAAACGTGTATGCAAGCTACACAAATCTATATATGGCCTAAGACAAGAATCGCGTCAATGGTACACCAAATTCTCTAATGCGATACTTGAATCTGGTTTTGTCCAATCCCATGCTGATCACACCCTATTCACCAAAGGCTCGGGATCCTCTTTCTTAGCCTTGCTGGTATATGTTGACGATATCATCATTGCTGGACCTTATCCTCATTCAATTCAGGAAGTAAAATCTGTCCTCCAATCCAAATTCAAGCTCAAGGATCTCGGCCATTTAAAATACTTTCTTGGCCTCGAAATTGCTCGAACGACACAGGGCATATGTCTATCACAACGCAACTATACATTACATCTTCTCGAAGACACTGGTTTTCTTGCTTGCAAACCTGTGTATGTCCCTATGGAACCCAGAATTCAGCTCACTCTCGATGATGGTGACTTGCTTGAAGATGTCACCCAATATAGACGTATCATTGGACGTCTTTTATACCTTACTTTGTCTAGACCAGACATCACATTTGCAGTCCACAAACTAAGCCAATTTGTGTCCCAACCCCGTACTTCACATTTGAAGGCCGTACATCATATTTTAAGATATCTCAAGTCAACTCCAGGACAAGGGATTTTCTTTTCAGCTACTTCTGCCATGCAATTGAGGGCTTTCTCTGATGCTGATTGGGCAGCATGTGTCGACACCAGAAAGTCTGTCACCGGCTTCTGTGTCTTCTTAGGAGACGCCTTGATTTCATGGAAAACAAAGAAACAAGTAACCATTTCCAGATCATCTACAGAGGCAGAATATAGAGCACTAGCCACCACCACAAGTGAAGTCATATGGCTTACTCAGCTCCTCAAAGATTTACAAATCAATGCTCCAGCCCCTGCCACTATATTTTGTGACAACCAATCAGCCATCCACCTAGCTTATAATCCTATCTTCCATGAACGCACAAAACACATTGAGATAGATTGCCATTTTATCCGTCAGAAAATCAAGGAAGGAACAATTAAACTCATGCCAATTCGAACTCAGTTCCAGCTTGCTGACATGTTCACAAAACCTCTTCCACGTACAACACTTGCTCATCTGATTTCCAAGATGTATGTCAAAGACATATACAGTCCATCTTGAAGGGGGGATATCAGACTAACAGCTAGCCTGTTAGTTGCACTTAGCTCATACAGTTAGTCCATTAGCAGTTAGCTTGTGATGGTTAGATAGTTAGTTACAGTTAGCACTTGTATAAGTAACAGATGTAAAGATGATTTTACTTCTTCTTCTCTAATGAATAATAAAATTCGTTCATCATTCAAGTGCATGCTCATCTCTGCAATAAAGTGAGCAGCGGCTATTCAGCGTTTCCAACGATGGTTGGCCTACTCAAGGCCATGACTCAGACCCAATAGGGTCTGGTCCACACCATGGTTCAGCCTTCGCACCGCCCTTTCCACCTCCTAACCTCACCACATCACCCAACCGAACACAACCCAGAACATGCCCCTCGATCTCTCACTCTACAGCACACGCGGATGATTTAAATCCTCAACCCACATCTTGACACTAACGTTTGTCACATACCTTCCCTAAACCTGCAGTCCCTTGCACATGGCATCAAAGAAACGTGAGTGACACAAAGAAAAGTGCAACAAATAAACTTAAATCACTGCCGAGGGAAATTCATGCATGGACCGAAAGATTTACTCATTTAAACACACATGTCTCATATAAATGGCGTGAGTGGTGCAAAAGGACAAGGATACATGCATGCCTGATGTTTCTCTGTAAAATAAAATAGCAAGGAGACACACGCCGAATCAAGGATGGAGGCACCAAATTTGTTGAGCTGTAAATCACGAAGGAGATGGCCAATTGGAGGAGGTGGGCGGCTGATACACCTTTAGGTTTAGGTTTAATGATATTTAGGTGCTCATTATATAGATAAATAATAGATAATGGTTGTTTTTTTTAAAAAAAATAACAATTAATGATTTAAAAGCTAATTAAGGCCAAACGTTTACAAGTAGACCCAATAAAATCAAACGCACTACCGAAAAATATATCGTGTTGAAATGATTTTGAAAATAATAGCCGAACCAATAAAAAGTCTCCCGATTCGATAAATTTGTGTACCGTTAAAAATATAATCATGCGAGTAAAAATACCCAAAAATTCTCATTTCTGAAAAATACACTTAAAAACGTTCCCACTTAAATAAAAAAAAATATATATATCGAGTAATAAAATAATTTTCCTGAAAATTTCCCGGTCTCTGATCCTCGTTCGAACGTGAAATGCACCTAGAAATCCTAATGCGTGAACTTTTAAAATTTCGTGGAATAAATCATATCATGCGTGAATTATGCATAAAATGCATAAAAATAATTATAACAAATTAATGAGATAAACATGCTAAAGTACCACTTCTTAAATAAGTCTTTATTAACTTATTTCAATACTCCATCTCCGTCCGGCCTCACTTATTTAACTGAAAGGTAACATTTAAACTACTGCGTAAAATAAATAAATTTAAAGAAAAGAATTTAAATACTCATGCAATAAAAAATCATTTTAATTTAAATATTAAAAATTATGCATGACTTATACGTAGTCTAAATTACGGGTTCTACATGAAGTATGTTGGCTGGCTGTTGATTCTCTTTCTAGGGAGGAGGCAAGAGAAGTCCGCCAAAAAGTTTCAGAACAAGGGAACCCATCAGCTTTTAAAGACTTGCCTAAAGTTATTTTGAGGTACTGAAAGCTATTTTTTTTAATAAATTGCCTCCTACGAAATTGGATTGCCAGGTTGATAACCTATTTCTACTTGCCTCCCCACAATTAAGATCCCTACCGAGTACCGAATGATATCATTACCGTCAATCCATAAGCTATATTGCAAAAACGAAGTGGACTACAAATTTTCCTTGACAATCAGAAATAATTTTCTTTAGTCTGCCTGTTCTCACAGCTCTTTCATTTGTCTCTTCACCACCCATACATTACCCCCATTAAGTTATCAATACCTCACTTGTTGATTGAATATGGTGATATTTGGCGCCTTGTCATAATATCTTATTTTTCTTATTGAATTTAGTTCTCAATTTCTACTTCTTTGGTATTCCCTGCTGTTGCTCGAGTTTTCTCTTCAAATTTTTTTTTGGATTTGTTGGTCACAAATATATACCAATTGGGAATATCAATGGCATGCTATGTGAGTTAATTATAATTCCATTTATGCGTGCATGATAAATATTTATGGCCGTGTGTCCTTTTTGTCTTGTCTGGACTTTCTACTGGGCTTCTATTTCTTCCCAGAGATCAATACTATCATGTCATTGTGAGTGCTGTATCTTTGTATAAATTTTATGGGAATTAGGGGATGATACTTTTCTCCATCATTTATCCTTGCCACTTGACGAACTTTGGTTCAAGAAATCGAATTGATGCACAAGTGCTAGAGCATTTAAACCCAACCGACGTTTCTTGTATCATGAACTACTATCTATCATATTCCCTAAAGGGTCTTGCTTGTTGGCAATCGTTGCTGCATTTTCCTAAAATTTAATCCTTTTTCTATGCTGTATCTTTCTACTTTGATTTTTGGTATTTAGTTTTATTCCAAATGACTTTTCTGTTTCTTGTAGAACATAACTTTATCGAATCAAATGTTTGGTTATATGTCCGCCGTGCACAAATCCTTTTCCTTTTGATGAGTTTTGCTTTGGTTGATTTCCAAATTTCTTTTCAGTCTCTCATTGGCTTTAGGCCTTCATATTACTTTTGTTTCTCTTCTACATCGAGGAAGTTAGACTAGAATTTGTGGTTGAGGAGTTTAGTTTAATCGTGTATAGAAACACAGTCAACATGCAGGAAGACAGATTCTTCATATCGAGAGCTAGAGGCTAGAAAAAACGGTTAAAAGATCTAGAGAAAATATACACGGATATGTCTATGCAGAAAGAGTTACAGGTATCAATATTTCAGAGAGTACGTTATACGCTTCATTTTTCCTTGTTTCGTTGTAGGGTAATCATTTTAATGCATCATTGGTGTAGAAAAGGGGTAAGAAACGCAAACTGCGTGAAGATGAAATGGTTAGTCCCACTTCAATACCCGTGTATAAATGGCGACAGGAAAGGAAACGTTGAATAGAATACTTAAATAACGAAGATTTCTTGAATGAGAACCTGAGAAGGGGACGTGCAACAATATCCTGTAGTCATCTGGGAAGCACAATTTTTGTAACTGTGTGGAAACTGCGTGATTTTTTAATCAATACAACTGTAAACGTTGAAACATAATTTTTCTGTGACTGATGTTGGAAACAAAAGTATACTTCAATGTTTTCATAACCGGATCACCTTCATAACCGGACATGTGATCGAATCGAAAAACACATGTTGAATTTATGTTGTGACTGAAAATTGTTATATTATAAAAAATAATAATATAATATTATAAATAATGAAAAAGATATAGTTACCGATATAGTTATATTTCATGCCTTTAAGTTCCCAAAAATACTCTGCCATTAGAACAGTCAGATCCATCAAATTTCACTGCGAAGAACTACAATAATGTGTGTAAAGTTTATAGCTTATATTTTCATTGTCGAAATTATTTTCCATAAAAATATAATAGAAAAAAGTGGGAAAATAGAGTGTTGTTTTGAATGTTTTATATATATATATTTAGAAAACTAACATTTAAAAATATGTTCTATTTAGATATATGTGTAATAAAAGAGTTACTTTGGAGAGAGTTCAAACAAGTTTTATGGTTTATGCATAAGTTTTTAGGTTTGCTACCTTTTGCTATGACAAGAGAGCAAACTTGGGCCGCCACACATCGATTTGGTATTTAAAGAATTCGGTGATGAACCCAAGTTGGTGATTTATTGTTAAATTTGATCGTGAATTATTTAGTTCTGGCCATATTGATAAGTTGTTTTTGATACTGGGTGAGAAAATTGAAGATGAGGCATTTCTAGATTTGATAAAAAGGTTGTTTGAATGTAAGATAGTCAACATTGAATTGGGTGGGGTTTGTTTAGGCAGGGGTCTGCCTCAAGAATCTATCTTGAGTTCGATGTTGATCAATGTTTACTTTAATGGGTTTGATAAGGAAGTTCAAGAATTACTATTAAACATGAATAAAGAGATTCCTAAGTTCTTGGAAAATGATCTTGTATCGGCTGAAAGAGATTCAGACTATGTTTTTTATAAGCCATTGAAGATTTATGATGTCCGATTATTTAATGAGATATTGATTGTTACTTCAGGAACAAAGATTGATGGCTTTAGAATTGAAGAATAGAGTAGTGAAGTTATTAGAACGTGATTTGGATTTGAGAGTGGATAAACTTACAACTGCCATTCATAGCGCGGTTCACTACAAAAAAACAGAAGGCGTAGCGACGGTTTTAATAAAACCATCGCTATTATAGCGACGGTTTTTATTAAAACCGTCGCCTATTAAATTTAGCGACAATTTACTAACACCCGTAGCTATAATAGCGACGGGTTTATTAAAACGTCGCTATATTAGCGACGGTTTTTCATCAACCGTCGCTAATATTGCGACAATTCAACAAATCGTCGCCCATGTGAGACGGTCTTGTATTCTACCATCGCTATGTTAGCGACCGTTTTCAATCTACCGTCGCTTAATTTTAAAGACGACGAGTTTTATCAAAACAGACGCTATAGAGCGATAGTTTAGATAAACCATCGCTTAATTTGATAAGCAACGGTTTTCATAAAACCGTCGCTATATAGCGACGGTTCAAGCTAAATATAGCGACGGATTTTACGAAACTGTCGCTAAATATAGCGACGCATTTTTAAAACCGTCGCTAAAATTAACGACGTTTTTGTATAAACCGTCGCAAAAATAGCGACGGTCTTCTTCCAAAGAACCGTCGCTATAAGCGACGGGAGTTGAAAAACCGTCGCTTCTAGAATGCGACGCAGCCGGAACGCGAAACCGTCGTGAAATCCGTCGCCTTACCCTTTTCATGATCTAAATAATAATTCCAAACTATAACAAAAGAATCATTCATATTTTCAATATCAATCTTCATAGTTTAATCTAAAAATTAATGAAACTCTAATCAAATAATTGCATGCACAATGATATTAGTATTATTAGACATTAAGAGACCTGAAGTAATTAAATTTAATGTCATTATCTAATTTTTATGTAACAAAAATCAGCTCAAAAAAATAATAAAATATTTTATTTTGTTTAATAAAAAATATCGCCAAAGCCTATTTTTATAAAATTTGTGGTTCGTCTATAATTATCATATGCTAATAAATATTTCTTTATGTTTATAAATTAAATTAATCTTTTAAAATATGATATCATCTCTAACAATTTCATAAATTTAAAATAATAAAATACTATCATATTTAAGTAATTATTCTAGTTAATTATAAGAAAATCATATAAAAATTATTTCTAAATTTTTTAATATAATATCAAGATTTTTGTTTTTTTTTTATTTCTGTGATATCATAATTTTGTGTGTTGTGTGTGTATTTGTATACTCAATCAGGAGTAGGTCTCTTGTGAGACGAGTCAACCCTACCGATATTAACAATAAAAAATAATATTCTTAGCATAAAAAGTAATATTTTTCATGGAAGATCCAAATAAGAGATCCATCTCATAGAATACGATTCGTGATATCGTCTCACATAAGTTTTTGCACTCAATCCGGAAGCCAATTTGCATGATTGAATTTTAGTTAATTTAGAATAATTTTTTTGCCACAACATAAAATACTTTTCATCAAATCAAGATTCTCTGCATTGGTGTCTCCTTTAAACCCTAAGCCTTCACCGCTTTCCACAGGCGAGTCTTCTGTGCTTAATAATTATTTTGAATTTGGTGTAAATACGAAAGAAATCCGTTGTTTTTTCTGTACCGATAATCTTCGTTGTTTCACGGTTAAATTATTTAAAATCTAGATTTTTGTTAGCCCTTTATGTTTTCTGTAGTGGTTTTTGCCTTTCTGAAGTGCGTAAATTGATTTTAAAGTTCTGTGAATTTTTTTTGCTAGCATAAAGATGTCGTCTTTAAGGAATTCTATTCCAAGAAAAGCTCACAAGGAACGCGCTCAGCCGTAAGTGTGATTATTTTTTGGGGCCATTAATTTCTTTATTTCCCGTTTTGAAATATTTTGACGTATATTTCCGGTTAACTCAATTGATGATTTGTTGTGTGTACCAGGAATTTGAGAAGGAAATTTGGGCTGCTCGAAATACATAAAGATTATGTTATTCGTGCATGAGCCTATCACCAGAAGGAGCAGACTTTACTGGTAATTTATACTACCCTTCGTCTTGTTGGTTTTGGTAGCTATTTATGAACTAAATTTTGCGAGTTCTTATTTTATGGTAAGTCGCTTCTGCGTGTTTATAACAGAAACTTAAGGAAAAAGCAGCATTGAGGAACCCAGATGAATTTTACTTCAAGATGATTAAAACAAAAACTGTTGGCGGAGTCCATAAACCTGAGTAAGCTGGAAAATTTTATTTTTATGAGGTTATCTGTTCTCTTTTGAGGATATTTATTTGAGTGTAATTTGAATTTTAGCTGTTGAATGTGGATTTTGTAAAGGATCCAGGCTAATAAGTACACTAACGAAGATCTGATGTTGATGAAGACCCAAGACATTGGATATATTTTACAGAAGCTGCAAACTGAAAAAAAAGGTTTTATTTTAGAGTTTCTGGTTTTTTGGGTCTCGGATTCTCGAGATAGTTGTCATGCAGGTTCTTTATTCTGAAATTTAACTTTTTGGATGCAGAAAATTGAAAGACTTAATGGTATGCTGCATTCTCTTGAAAATCAGTCATCATCCAAACATGTTTATTATGCCGACAACAGGTGAGTGATCAAGCCCTTTTTCTGCTGATTCTTGATAGTTTTCATACCCATTTTTTAGAGTAGTCAATTTCATGTTATAACAGTTATGTCACCACCAAAGTTTATTCTTTTCTCATTATTAGATATGGTCGCTTCTGATAGCTCAATTAATTTATTTCTTCAAAGTCATTTTATTCCCTTCTGCTTTAGAAAGAACGTCTAATATGTAATCTAGGCAATTAAGATAAAACTATCCGAAGGTCAATTTCAAAAGTTCAATGACCAAGGGGCAATGAGACTGTCTTCTCTGGAACTTCTGTTTGAATCACTTGAATTCCATGTTTACACTTGTGTGTCTTCAAATGAAAGATTTTTTTTCATCCAAGACTGTGATTTGGTGGTAATGTACTGGTCACACAAAGTATTAATGCATAAAATGGTGCAGGGCAAATATTGCTCAGTAGTATAGCATTTTTAGCTTAGTAGATATTTTTGTGTTTCATGAAGTATGTTGGCTGGCTGTTGCTTCTCTTTCTAGGGAGGAGGCAAGAGAATTCCGCCAAAAAGTTTCAGAACAAGGGAACCCATCAGCTTTTAAAGACTTTCATAAAGTTATTTTGAGGTACCGAAAGCTAATTTTTTTAGTCAATTGCCTCCTACGAAATTGGATTGCTAGGTTGATAACATGTTTCTACTTGCCTCCCCCCAATTAAGATCCCTACCGAGTACCGAATGATATCATTACCGTCAATCCATAAGCTATATTGCAAAAACGAAGTGGACTACAAATTTTCCTTGACAATCAGAAATAATTTGCTTTAGTCTGCTTGTCCTCACAGCTCTTTCATTTGTCTCTTCACCACCCATACTTTACCCCCTTTAAGTTATCAATACCTCACTTGTTGATTGAATATGGTGATATTTGGGGCCTTGTCATAATATCTTATTTTTCTTATTGAATTTAGTTTTCAGTTTCTACTTCTTTGGTATTCTCTGCTGTTGTTCGAGTTTTCTCTTCAAAAACTTTTTTGGATTTGTTGGTCACAAATATATACCAATTGGGAATATCAATCGCATGCTATGTGAGTTAATTATAATTTCATTTGTGCGTGCATGATAAATATTTATGGCCGTGTGTCATTTTTGTCTTGTCTGGACTTTCTACTGGGCTTCTATTTCTTCCCAGAGATCAATACTATCCCGTCATTGTGAGTGATGTATCTTTGTATAAATTTTATGGGAATTAGGGGATGATACTTTTCTCCATCATTTATCCTTGCCACTTGACGAACTTTGGTTCAAGAAATCGAATTGATGCACAAGTGCTAGAGCATTTAAACCCAACCGACGTTTCTTGTATCATGAACTACTATCTATCATATTCCCTAAAGGGTCTTGCTTGTTGGCAATCGTTGCTGCATTTTCCTAAAATTTAATCCTTTTTCTATGCTGTATCTTTCTACTTTGATTTTTGGTATTTAGTTTTATTCCAAATGACATTTATGTTTCTTGTAGAACATAACTTTATCGAATCAAATGGTTGGTTATATGTCCGCCGTGCACAAATCCTTTTCCTTTTGATGAGTTTTTCTTTGGTTGATTTCCAAATTTCTTTTCAGTCTCTCTTTGGCTTTAGGCCTTCATATTACTTTTGTTTCTATTCTACATCGAGGAAGTTAGACTAGAATTTGTGGTTGAGGAGTTTAGTTTAATCGTGTATAAAAACACTGTAAAGGCCCGTATTTCGTATTCATAATTTTGTGGAATTATTAAAAATTTTCTAAATGAATAAATAACTTGCCTCATTTATAAAATAAACATGTAAATAATTTAAACTTTAAAAATAACCGCGGAAGTCAACGTAATATTTCAAACAACAATTTAAAAATAATCCAACATATTAAAATCGAGTTTGAAAGATAACAGGTGCATAAACTAAAACATGAGGTAATCGGGTTTACTACTGCTGTCCCAAGATCGCTCACTGGTCTCCGCCCGTGGTCTCGGCCTCATCAATATCTACAACAATCAAGTCTAGTGAGTCTAAAGACTCAACTTGTATATATCGTGAATAACAAATAAATATGTCGTATAATCTCATGCAACTTAAAAATATCATATCATAAAGCGTGCGGTGATAAACGTATCATGAATAATTATAACTACGTGAATATCTGAAAATCATACGTAAAATCTTTGCTCAATAGAGCTCTGTCATATCATATCATAATTTTCTGGTAGAGATATGTTTCGAAGCTAGTGGCCCATAACATAACGTAAGCGCTGATCAGACTAAACCACAGTATACTGGGCGGTAGAGATCACCACAGCCCTTGGACTGGATAACCGTACCCATTCATAATTATAAACCGGTCGTAAGTCACCGGGTGGAGAGGTCCTCGGTTGCGCCTACCGACTTCCAAACCCATAAGCATAAGGTGGCCACAAGACATATAGCATATATCTCAAAAATAAACATTTTATATTTTTATGCACGTAATATAATTATAAACTTATTTTTACCGGATGGATTGGATCGCTCCCAGGCTTGCTGCGACTTAATTCTAATATGTGACACATGCAAATAATATTATCTTGAATTAAACTTGAAAATAGAACAAAAAACGAGACGATTAGGACCAACCACTTGATTTCCAATCATGGTATTGTATCAACCCGAACCAACATTAAACCGATGTTTAACCATGATTAAAAATACCTGAAACATACTGAAAAATATGCATAAGAACTGCAAAACACGAAAATAGGTGAAAGGAATCCAAAAACATAAAACACTCTTTCGAGAGTCACGAACGGCCAAAAACATGACCTTTAGAACTCATTAAGGTACTGTCCAGTCCAAGGCCATGGGCTAAAAGCCAACCAAGAACTCAAACAAGCACCAAAACCAAAGCTCAAAGCTGCTGGAAAAGTGCAGCAGTAGCAGTTTACTTGTTTGTGGTGAAAATCCTGAAATAAATGACTATGGGCTTGAACCACCGCCCAAGGACTCTTACCAACATCCTAAGGCATGGCATGGACCATGTCTAAGAGCTAAAAGCCAGGCACAAACCGAGCTAACACCTAGGACAATCACAGCTCAAAACCGAGGGAGCCAATTTCTGTATAGTGTGATGTATTGCATTGTTTTGTTGTCTTGTATCGTTCCAATGGCCATTTGAGCGACCATGACTCGATTTAGACATGATAGAGAGTTGTATGAACCATGGCCACATGCTAGGAGCCAACCACAATTCATCCAACACACAAAAACCGAAATCACACTCACACAGAATCTGAAAAGGGAAAACCGAATGACTCTTGCATTGTTGATTTAAAAATATGATGGCTCCTTGCACCAAGCTTGTAAATACCGATTTGGTCACACCCTAGACATGCTAAGGGAGGGTCCTAACCATGGCTACAGTCCCTAGGACAGCCAAGGTTCGAACACTCCACTTAAACAACTCAATGACAGAAACCGTGTCTCATTCTGCACTCAAATAAAAAGTTGTTGTCATTTCTGCATTTGTGTGTGTATGGATGGAAACCAATGACCCATTAACTTCCTAAGACACTCTAAATCACGCCTAGAAGCAGCCCTGTGTGCCTGGGCCTAAGCAACCACATAGATTCATCAAAACAACTCACCCGTAAGGCAGAACACCAAGGGTCGAGAAGGCTGTGTTAAATTTTCAGAAAGTTTGCTGTCAAATTTCGAATTGCTGCTTATATCATGAATATATAATGGTTTCAAATATCTAATATGGCTTGATTGAAGAGCAAATAAATAATATATACATGCCTGGAATTTTTTTTGAAGAAAACAAATCAAAACGACTAATACGAGCGGCGGAACGGAGTTGAGTTTTCTTCCTTGTGTTACTGCTG
Source organism: Primulina eburnea (assembly GCF_022965805.1). Lineage (NCBI taxonomy): Eukaryota > Viridiplantae > Streptophyta > Magnoliopsida > Lamiales > Gesneriaceae > Primulina > Primulina eburnea. The sequence goes on from NC_133110.1 coordinate 12,175,790, forward strand.
CTGTGCACGATTCCTAGCTGCTGTTTTGCTGATATATTTTGAAGGTAAGGGGGTATAGGAAGTGTAGATGATGAAGGTGAATGATAAATGAGATGTTAAAGGTGCTATAATATGCATTTAGTTTGGGAGTTTCAAGTCAAGAAGTGGAATGGATTTTGAAATGCTTTTGATTCCCCTTGCTGCTGATTACTTGTTCTTATTCTTGTTGTTATTCACGTCTATTTGCTAGCATAAAGGGGTTGAAGAGCTTCAAAGAGAATTATGATGCATGTATTACCCCTAAGTATGGAGTTTAAAAGTGGGAAATGAATGTACTATAAAAAAAACATTTAGTGGTAAATTTGAATGGGTTTGAATTGCTTCTCCTTCACTCCTTATTGCCGTTGGTTTTTTTCATTTCTTTGCTGCATGGTCTCATTCATTTGCTAGGTAATTAGTTGGGGAGAAATGAGGTGCTTTATTGCATTTAAATTTCCTACTAATTAGATAATTAGAATAGGACATGAATACACCATGAAGTGTAATTAGAGATAGTTTGAATGGAGAGTTATCAACCTTTGAAATATTTTAAATGTTGGTCATTATTATTAATTTGCCTTGTATATTTTTATTTAAACCTTGCATTTTAATTGTCTAAGATTTAAACCTTCATTATATTTATTTTAATACATTAACAAATTAATTTAGTTTAGCATCTTGCTTAGAACTTTTGCATGGCATGCATGACCTCAATTTAAATGTTTAAATGCTATGTTTAATTTCTTGAATATATTTACCCTACATTAGTTCATCCCCAATTGTTTACACATTTTACTTAAACTTTAATTAAATATTGAACCTAATAGAATTTATTTACTAATTTGACTCCCATTAATTTAATAAATCCTAAAACATTCTTTTTCTTCAAATTAAACTATTTCTTGACTTAAATTAAATTTAGGAATATTTGTCTTATTATTAATATTATCTTAAATCTCCAAACTCCGGTCCGGCCTCGTGTATTTATTCTGAAAAGGTGAAACTAAACATCTACTTTTTAAAATAAATAAAACACTTCGTATTTTCATAAAAATTCATTTTTAATTTAAATAATATAAATTATGCATGACTTATACGTAATCTGATTTTGGGGTTCTACAACTCTACCCCCCTTAAAGGAATTTCGTCCCCGAAATTAAAACTTACCGAATAACTCGGGATAACGACTTCTCATTTCTGGCTCAGGTTCCCACGTAGCTTCTTCCTTCGAATGATTGAGTCATTTGACTTTCACTAGCTTAACCATTTTGTTCCGAAGCTTTTTCTCCTGCCTGTCTAAAATTTGCACTGGTCTTTCCTCATAAGACAAGTTCGGAGTGAGCTGCAACGGCTCAAAATTCAAGACATGCGATGGATTCGCCATATACTTTCTCAACATAGAGACGTGGAACAAGTTGTGTACTTCGGCCAGATTCGGCGGAAGAGCAACACGATATGCTAATGTCCCAACTCTGTCAAGGATCTCAAATGGTCTAATGAATCTCGGACTGAACTTTCCTTTCTTTCCGAACCGCATGACGCCTTTTATCGGTGCTATCTTCACGAAAACATGGTCACCAACAGCAAATTTGTATCTCTCCTCTTCTGATCCGCATAACTCTTCTGTCTGCTCTGAGCAGTCTTCATCCTGTCACGGATCTTGACTACTAAATCGGCGGCCTGCTGCACAATCTCCGGACCCAACTTTGATCTCTCCCCTACTTCATCCCAATGAATAGGATATCTATACTTACGACCGTACAGTGCTTCGTATGGATCCATCCCTATAGACGACTGAAAACTGTTGTTATAGGTAAACTCCACCAATGGCAACTTTGATTCCCAACTCCCGGAGAAATCAAGAACACATGCACGGAGAAGATCCTCCAAAATCTGGATGACTCTCTCGGACTGACCATCTGTCTGTGGGTGAAAAGCCGTGCTAAACAACAACTTCGTACTCATAGCTGAATGCAAACTCTTCCAAAATGATGAAGTAAATCTAGGATCTCAGTCAGACACTATAGAAACGGGAATACCATGACATCTAACGATCTCCAGGATATATAACTCTGCATACTGGATCATGGAGAAATTCGTCTTAATAGGCAAGAAACGGGCTGATTTCGTAAGACGATCAACAATCACCCATATATCATTCGACCCTCTGACTGACTTCGGCAAGCCGAAAATGAAGTCCATCGTAACATTCTCCCACTTCCATTCGGGAATAGGAAGAGGCTTAAGAATTACTGCTGGTCTCTGATGCTCCGCTTTCACTAGTTGACATGTCAGACACTCGGATACAAAACGTCTGATATCCCTCTTCATTCCGGGCCACCAATATAATAACTGCAGATCTTTGTACATCTTCGTTCTCCCTGGATGAATAGAGTACGATGACATATGGGCCTCAGATAAAATATCCTCTCGAATCGAATCGCCGCTAGGAACCCACATTCTGTTTCGATATCTCACAATGTCGTCTCTAACTGTGTACGTGATACAGCCCTTGGCTTCATCTCTCCGCCTCCACTTAGCCAACTATTCATCTGCTTACTGTCCACTGCGAATACGGTCTAGTAGAGAAGACTGAATCGTCAAAGTAGATAACTGAGGAATTCTACCTCGAAGATATGTCTCTAGATCAAACCTCTGCATCTCATACTGAAGAGGTCTCGGAATCCTCAAATGAGCCATCACTGCAACTTTCCTGCTCAACGCATCCGCAACTACATTATCTTTGCCAAGATGATAGCTAAAGTCATAGTCATAGTCCTTCACTAGCTCTAACCAACGTCTCTGCCGCATATTCAACTCTTTCTGTGTAAAGAAGTATTTGAGACTTTTGTGGTCGGTAAAGATCTGGCACTTCTCTCCGTACAAATAATGCCTCCAAATCATCAATGCAAATACTACGGCTGCCAACTCTTGATCATGGGTAGGATAATTCTTCTCATGAATCTTCAACTGACGAGAAGCATATGCTATCACCTTTCCATTCTGCATCAATAATGCGCCTAAACCGAGTTTCGAAGCATCAGTATACAAAACAAAATCTCCGGGTCCTGAAGGCTTGGCCAATACTGGCGCTGAAATAAGATCTTGCTTCAAAGTATCGAAGCTCTTCTGGCACTCCTCGCTCCACACACACTTAGCATTCTTCTTTGTCAACGACGTGAGTGGAACTGCGATAGAGGAGAATCCCTGAATAAACTTCCGATAGTACCCTGCTAACCCAAGGAAACTACGGATCTCTGATGCATTTTGCGGCACAACCCAATCTCTGACTGCTGCAACTTTTGTTGGGTCTACCTCAGTACCACTGCTAGAAACAACGTGGCCTAAGAATGCCACCTTCTCTAACCAGAACTCGCACTTGCTAAACTTCGCGAATAACTTGTGCTTTTGTAGGGTCTGCAATACTGTGGTCAGATGTCTGCTGTGATCCTATTCATTCTTTGAGTAGATGAGAATATCGTCTATGAATACTATAACAAACTGATCAAGATACGGCTGAAATACGTGATTCATGAGATCCATGAAGATCGCTGGCGCATTCGTCAAACCGAACAGCATCACAAGGAACTCGAAGTGACCATAAAGAGTCCTAAAAGCAGTCTTGAGAACATCGGCATCTCTCACCCGCAACTGATGATAGCCGGAACGCAAATCTATCTTGGAGAATACTGAGGCTCCTTGCAACTGATCAAATATATCTTCAATCCTAGGGAGTGGTACTTGTTCTTCACTGTAACTCTGTTCAACTCCCGATAATCAATGCAAAGCCTCATCGACCCATCATTCTTCTTCACAAATAAGACTGGCGCACCCCATGGAGAAAAACTCGGGCGAATGAACTCCTTGTCAAGAAGTTCCTGAATCTGCTTCTTGAGTTCTGCCATCTCTGTCGGTGCTAATCGATACGGTGCCTTTGAGATCGGTGCGGTACCCGGCATAAGCTCAATAGAAAATTCCACCTCTCGCATAGGTGGTAAACCGGTGACGTCGTCAGGAAAAACGTCTAGAAAGTCCTTGACGATAGGAACATCGGATGTTGACTATTTGGGCGTCTCGGGAACGGATACAAGAGTAGCTAAAAAAGCTTGGCACCCTCTATTAATGAGCTTCCTAGCCTGGACACAGGATATCATGCGCTGTAAATTAAAATACATGTCTAGTTCGAATAAATATTGCTCCATTCCAGGTGGTCGGACTAGAACAAATCTCCGCTGGAAGTCAATTAGAACTATGTTCCCCATTAGCCAATCCATACCCAGAATGATATCAAACTTTGGCATCGGCAACACGATAAGATCCGCATAAACAAGATTACCATGAAGTTCGAGGTCTATGTCTCGGATCACATTAGTCGCCGTCATCTCCTCTCCGAAAGGTAGAACTACGGAATATGCTATATCTAGCCCAATGGTCTTGATATTGAGGAAATTTGCAGAAACCTCAGAAATGAATGAATGAGTAGCCCCCGAATCTATCAAGGCATTCGTAGCGGAACCGGCTATAAAAATTCTCCCTGAAAGATTGGAATATCATGCTAAACCCGATAGTTTTACAAGAACTTCACAAATTCTAATTTCAAAATCTTAACCCAAAACACTAAATTTCAAATACAATTTAAAGATTTAAGGTACCTGTCAAGAGCATCGTCTCCGGGTTAGTCTCCGCGGCATGAAGAGCAAAAACTCTGCCTTGGGTAGGCAGATCCTTCTGAGTACAATTCTTCAAAATATGGTCAGTACTACCACACTTGTAACACTTTCTCTAACCATACATACAATTCCCCGCATGATGGCGTGAGCACCTGGCACAAACTGGATACTCCACTGTCCTCGGGACTGCCCGTCCCTGCTGCTGCTGATGCTACCCTCTGTTCCTGGGTGGGCCATGGAATTTCCTCTTATTCTGTTGCTGCTGCGGTGGAGGGCGGTGTGGTGCCTGAAATGGTCGCTTACCATTGCGATCCCTCTCAATGTCCTGCTGGTCCTGCTCTGCAGTTAGAGCTCTGGAAACTGCGACATCATAGGTAGTAGGGCCAGCCACCGTAACATCATGGCGTAAGATCGGTCGTAGACCATTCAGAAACTGCCTCATCTTGGCTCCCGCATCATTTGCAATCAGGGGTACAAAATGACAACCCCTCTCGAACTTACGGACGAACTCCGTAACAGTCATGTCTCCCTGCCTCAGGGTCATGAACTCTGTGGTCAACCTGGAACGCACTTCCTCAGTAAAATATTTAGAGTAGAATACCTCTGTGAAGCGCTCCCAGCTCAAAGTAGTCAAATCCAAAGCTACTGATGCTCCTTCCCACCATAGGCGAGCGTCCCCTCCGAACAGATAGGCCGCACATCGAACCCTATCTCCATCTTCAAGCCCCATGAACTCAAAGATAACCTCGAGGGACTTAATCCAGTCCTCGACCGCCATGGGATCTGTCGTCCCTGTGAACTCCTTCGATCTCATCTTCACGAACCGCTCATAGACTGCCTCCGGTCCCGCCGGTCTGGCTACAGCAGCTTGGTTCCCCGCGAACTGTCCGAAGAACTGAGTCATCCCTGCTAACATCTGGGCGTTCATGTCCGGTGGGGTGGTGGTGGTACGTTCCTCTCCTGTCTCTGATCCTCATCGTCCTCATGACGGCGCCTACCCCCACCCCTCGGGCGTCCAACAAGGCGTCTAGGAGGCATACTGTTCCATACATAACCCATACTTAACCAATATGCATAATTCCATAATTTATTTTTAAATATATGTAATTACTGAATAATTAAAATTTGAACGTAGAATATTTCATGAAATCATGTTGTTAAAATAATTCATAGTTTAAGTAAAATGCTGAAATGTAAAACTTACAGACCGAAGACGTGACTTCATGAGCTTCTCGAGATCAGTAGTAGTACAACCCTTTACAAGAACATTGGCTCTGATACCAATTGTAAAGGCCCGTTTTTCGTATTCATAATTTTGCGGAATTATTAAAATTTTTCTAAATAAATAAATAACTCGCCATATTTATAAAATAAACATGTAATAATTTACACTTTAAAAATAACAGCGGAAGTCAACGTAATATTTCAAACAACAATTTAAAAATAATCCAACATATTAAAATCGAGTTTGAAAGATAATAGGTGCATAAACTAAAACATGGTGTCCTCGGGGTTACTACTGCTGTCCCAAGATCGCTCACTGGTCTCCGCCCGCGGTCTCGACCTCATCAATATCTACAACAATCAAGTCTAGTGAGTCTAAAGACTCAAACATGTATATATCGTCAATAACAAATAAATATATCGTAAAATCGCATGCAACTTAAAAATATCATATCATAAAGCGTGCGGTGATAAACGTATCATGAATAATTATAACTACGTGCATATCTGAAAATCATACGTAAAATATTTTCTCAATGGAGCTCTGTCATATCATATCATAATTTTCTGGTAGAGATAATGTTTCTAAGCTAGTGGCCCATAACATAACGTAAGAGCCTGATCAGACTAAACCACAGTATACTGGGCGGTAGAGATCACCACAGCCCTTGGACTGGATATCCGTACCCATACATAATCGTAAACCGGTCGTAAGTCACCGGGTGGAGAGGTCCTCGGTTGCGCCTACCGACTTCCAAACCCATAAGCATAAGGTGGAAACAAGACATATATCATATATCTCAAAAATAAACATTTTATATTTTTATGCACGTAATATAATTATAAAATTATTTTTACCGGATGAATTGGATCGCTCCCAGGCTTGCTGCGACTTAATTCTAATATGTGACACATGAAAATAATATTATCTTGAATTAAACTTGACAATAGAACCAAAAACGAGACGATTATGACCAACCACTTGATTTTCAATCATGGTATTGTATCAACCCGAACCAACATTAAATCGACGTTTAACCATGATTAAAAATACCCAAACATACTGAAAAATATGCATAAGAACTGAAAAACACGAAAATAGGTGAAAGGAATCCAAAAACATAAAACACCCTTTCGAGAGTCATTTTGGCACCTTTCACCATAAATTCTCGTATGACCTCTAAACTCGACCAAATCACAAACGGCCAAAACCTTGACCTTCCTAACTCATTAAGGTACTGTCCAGTCCAAGGACATGGGCTAAAAGCCAACCAAGAACTCAAACAAGCACCAAAACCGAAGCTCAAAGCTGCTGGAAAAGTGCAGCAGTAGCAGTTTATTTGTTTGTGGTGAAAATCCTGAAATAAATGACTATGGGCTTGAACCACCGCCCAAGGACTCTTACCAACATCCTAAGGCATGGCTTGGACCATGGCTAAGGGCTAAAAGCTAGGCACAAACCGAGGAAACACCTATGACAATCACAGCTCAAAACCGAGAGAGCCAATTTCTGTATAGTGTGATGTATTGCATTGTTTTGTTGTCTTGTATCGTTCCAATGGCCATTTGAGCGACCATGACTCCATTTAGACATGATTGAGAGTTTTATGAACCATGACCACAGGCTAGGAGCCAACCACAATTCATCCAACACACAAAAACCCAAATCACACTCACACAGAATCTGAAAAGGGAAAAACCGAATGACTCTTGCATTGTTGATGTAAAAATCTGATGGCTCCTTGAACCAAGCTTGTAAATACCGATTTGGTCACACCCTAGACATGTTAAGGGAGGGTTATAACCATGGCTACAGTCCCTAGGACATCCGAGGTTCGAACACTCCACTTAAACAACTCAATGGCAGAAACCGTGTCTCATTCTGCACTCAAATAAAAAGTTGCAGTCATTTCTGCATTTGTGTGTGTATGGATGGAAACCAATGACCCAATAACTTCCCAAGACACTCTAAATCACGCCTAGAAGCAGCCCTGTGTGCCTGGACCGAAGAAACCACCTAGATTCATCAAAACAACTCGCCCGTAAGGCAGAACACCAAGGGCCGAGAAGGCTGTGTTAAATTTTCAGAATGTTTGCTGTCAAATTTCGAATTGCTGCTTATATCATGAATATATAGTGGTTTCAAATATCTAATATGACTTTATTGAAGAGCAAATAAATAATATATACATGCCTGGAATTTTTTTTGAAGAAAACAAATCAAAACGACTAATACGAGCGGCGGAACGGAGTTGAGTTTTCTTCCTTGTGTTACTGCTGCTGTGCACGATTCCTAGCTGATGTTTTGCTGATGTAGTTTGAAGGTAAGGGGGTATAGGAAGTGTAGATGATGAAGGTGAATGATAAATGAGATGTTAAAGGTGCTATAATATGCATTTAGTTTGGGAGTTACAAATCAAGAAGTGGAATGGATTTTGAAATGCTTTTGATTCCCCTTGCTGCCGATTATTTGTTCTTATTCTTGTTGTTATTCACGTTTATTTGCTAGCATAAAGGGGTTGAAGAGCTTCAAAGAGAATTATGATGCATGTATTACCCCTAATTATGGAGTTTAAGAGTGGGAAATGAATGCACTATAAAAAAACATTTAGTGGTAAATTTGAATGGGTTTGAATTGCTTCTTCTTCACTCCTTATTGCCGTTGGTTTTTCTCATTTCTTTGCTGCATGGTCTCATTCATTTGCTAGGTAATTAGTTGGGGAGAAATGAGGTGCTTTATTGCATTTAAATTTCCTACTAATTAGAGAATTAGAATAGGACATGAATACACCATGAAGTGTAATTAGAGATAGTTTGAATGGAGAGTTATCAACCTCTGAAATATTTTAAATTTTGGTCATTATTATTAATTTGCATTGTATATTTTTATTTAAACCTTGTATTTTAATTGTTTAAGATTTTAAACCTTCATTATATTTATTTTAATGCATTAAAAAATTAATTTAGTTTAGCATCTTGCTTAGAACTTTTGCATGGCATACATGACCTCAATTTAAATGTTTAAATGCTATGTTTAATTTCTTGAATATATTTACCCTATATTAGTTCATCCCCAATTGTTTACACATTTTACTTAAACTTTAATTAAATATTGAACCTAATAAAATTTATTTACTAATTTGACTCCCATTAATTTAATAAATCCTAAAACATTTTTTTTCTTCAAATTAAATTATTTCTTGACTTAAATTAAATTTAGGAATATTTGTCATATTATTAATCTTATCTCAAATCTCCAAACTCCGGTCTGACCTCGCGTATTTATCCTGAAAAGGTAAAACTAAACATCTACTTTTTAAAATAAATAAAACACCTCATATTTTCATAAAAATTCATTTTTAATTTAAATAATATAAATTATGCATGGCTTATACGTAATCTGATTTTTGGGTTCTACAAACACGGTCAACATGCAGGAAGACAGATTCTTCATATCGAGAGCTAGAGGTTAGAAAAAAACGATTAAAAGATCTAGAGAAAATATACACGGATATGTCTATGCAGAAAGAGTTACAGGTTTCAATATTTCAGAGAGTACGTTATACGCTTCATTTTTTCCTTATTTCGCTGTAGGGTAATCATTTTAATGCGTCATTGGTGCAGAAAAGGGGTAAGAAACGCAAACTGCATGAAGATGGAATGGTGAGTCCTACTTCAAGACCCGAGTATAAATGGCGACAGGAAAGGAAACGTTGAATAAAATATTTATATAACGAAGATTTCTTGAATGAGAACCTGAGGAGGGGACGTGCAACAATATCCTGTAGTCATCTGGGAAGCACAATTTTTGTAACTGTGTGGAAACTGCGTGATTTTTTAATCGGAACAACCGTAAACGTTGAAACATAATTTTTCTGTGACTGATGTTGGAAACAAAGGTATACTTCAATGTTTTCATAACCGGATCACCTTCATAACCGGACCGGTGATCGAATCGAAAAACACATGTTGAATTTATGGTGTGACTGAAAATTGTTATATTATATAAAATAATAATATAATATTATAAATAATGAAAAAGATATAGTTACCGATATAATGATATTTCATGCTTTTAAGTTCCCAAAAATACTATGCCATTAGAGCAGTCAGATCCATCAAATTTCACTGCGAAAAACTACAATAATGTGTGAAAAGTTTATAGCTTATATTTTCATTGTCGAAATTATTTTCCATAAAAATATAATAGAAAAAAGTGGGAAAATAGAGTGTTGTTTTGAATGTTTTTTATATATATATAATATATATTTAGAAAACTAACATTTAAAAATATGTTCTATTTAGATATATGTGTAATAAAAGAGTTACTTTGTAGAGAGTTCAAACAAGTTTTATGGTTTATGCATAAGTTTTTAGGTTTGCTACCTTTTGCTATGACAAGCGAGCAAACTTGGGCCGCCACACATCGATTTGGTATTTAAAGAATTCGGTGGTGAACCCAAGTTGGTGATTTATTGTTAAATTTGATCGTGAATTATTTAGTTCTGGCCATATTGATAAGTTGTTTTTGATACTGGGTGAGAAAATTGAAGATAAGGCATTTCTAGATTTGATAAAAAGGTTGTTTGAATGTAAGATAGTCAACATTGAATTGGGTGGGGTTTGTTTAGGCAGGGGTCTGCCTCAAGAATCTGCCTTGAGTTCGATGCTAATCAATGTTTACTTTAATGGGTTTGATAAGGAAGTTCAAGAATTATTATTAAACACGAATAAAGAGATTCCTATGTTCGTGGAAAATGATCTTGTATCGGCTGAAAGAGAATCAGACCATGTTTTTTTATAAGCCATTGAAGATTTTTGTTGTCCGATTATTGGATGAGATATTGATTGTTACTTCAGGAACAAAGATTGGTGGCTTTAGAATTGAAGAATAGAGTAGTGAAGTTATTAGAACGTCATTTGGATTTGAGAGTGGATAAACTTACAACTGTCATTCATAGCGCGGTTCACTACAAAAAAACGAAAGGCGTAGCGACGGTTTTAATAAAACCGTCGCTATTATAGCGACGGTTTATATTAAAACCGACGGTTTATATTAAAACCGTTGCCTATTAAATTTAGCGACAATTTACTAACACCCGTCGCTATAATAGCGATAGGTTTATTAAAACCATCGCTATATTAGCGACGGGTTTTCATCAACCGTCACTAATATTGCACAAATTGTCGCCCATGTGCGATGGTCTTGTATTCTACCGTCGCTATGTTAGCGACCGTTTTCAATCAACCGTCGCTTAATTTTAAAGACGACGGGTTTTATCAAAACAGTCGCTATAGAGCGACGGTTTATTTAGCGACGGGAGTTGAAAAACCTTCGCTTCTAGAATGCGACGCAGCCTCCGCTGACGGATCACGAAACCGTCGTTAAAACCGTCGCCTTACCCTTTTCATTGTCTAAATAATAATTCCAAACTATAACAAAAGAATCATTAATATTTTCAATATCAATCTTCATAGTTTAATCTAAAAATTAATGAAACTCTAATAAAATAATTGCATGCACAATGATATTTGTATTATTAAACATTAAGAGACCTGAAGTAATTAAATTTAATGTCATTATCTAATTTTTATGTAACAAAAATCAGCTCAAACAAATGATAAAATATTTTATTTTGTTTAATAAAAAATATCGCCAAACCCTATTTTTATAAAATTTGTGGTTCGTCTATAATTATCATATGCTAATTAATATTTCTTTATGTTTATAAACCAAATTAATCTTTTAAAATATGATATCATCTCTAACAATTTCATAAATTTGAAATAATAAAATACTATCATATTTAAGTATTTATTCTAGTTAATTATAAGAAAATCATATAAAAATTATTTCTAAATTTTTTAATATAATATCAAGATTTTGTTTTTTTTATTTCTGTGATATCATAATTTTGTGTGTTGTGTGTGTATTTGTATACTCAATCAGGAGTAGGTCTCTTGTGAGACGGTCTCACGAATCTTTATCTGTGATACGGGTCAACCCTACCGATATTAACAATAAAAAATAATACTCTTAGCATAAAAAGTAATTTTTTCATGGAAGATCCAAATAAGAGATCCATCTCACAAAATACGATTCGTGATATCGTCTCATATAAGTTTTTTCACTCAATCCGGAAGCCAATTTGCATGATTGAATTTTAGTTAATTTAGAATAATTTTTTTGCCACAATATAAAATACTTTTCATCGAATCAAGATTCTCTGCATTGGTGTCTCCTTTAAACCCTAAGCTGAAACGTCTGCCCTTTTTATTGCTTTAAAAGTACTAGAAAAAAAATTTCTAGTACTTTTAAAGCAATAAAAAGGACAGACGTTTCAGTTGGTATCAGAGCAAAGGTCCTATAAAGGGTTGTGCCACCATCAGCGCCGGGAAGATCAGTGGTCAAGCCTCAAAGTTGTAAGTTTTACATGCTTTATATGATTTTATGATGTTACCTGCATAAGTACATGGATTATATGTTTACGTCACATGTTTAATAGCACTATGATGATATATTTATATGCATTAGAATTTTTATACGTGATACGATATGGAATGAAAAATTATTTTATTTTAACGCATATTGGCTTCATGGTGGAATTGGACTATGTTGATATTTGGATTTTTGTATTGACGTTCTATTTTTGGGCTATAAATTAATCGTGAATTTTATGAACGCTTTTGGGACACATAAATTTTCTAAGAAAATATTTATGATTCATGGTTACTAGTCGAATTAATTTTTGGGAATTAGACGTAAGGAATAATGATTTAAGGATTTGCCACGACTTTGGGAATAAGAAAATGTATAAATTGAGATTTTAAATTTGATGAAAAGTAAAATTGGTTATAGGAATTGATTTTGGGAAAATAAGTTTAAAATTATCGAAATTATGTCATGGGAAAACTGTAGAAGAAAATTAAGAATACCAAGAATTTAGTGGTTAACTGTAAGATTTTTGAAATTAAGGACCATTTAGGATAGATTTTGAGGAAATTAAGAATTTATTTTGCAAATATTAAGGAATTTGAGGACTAATTTAGCAATAAGCGATAATTTGATGGTTTAAGTGATAAGAATTTTGAGGATTTAGACTTTTAAGAATATTTGGAACCTTGGGATATCTTGGTTTTAGTATTATAAGAAATTTTAATCAAGGGTTTTTACGTATGAATCGATATTAAGCTTGAAAAATCTAAGAATTTGAAGGTGAGCTTGGGATTTTAATATTGAAATTTGATAAGTCGATGAAAATTTTGGGTATAAAATAAGGAAAATAAAATACGATAAGAATGGTCATCCGTCTTTTAATATTGGGAATCGTAAGAAAAATTGAAATTTGAGGTTATAATGGTATTAGCACTAAGTCATTTGGGTCTTTTAAGTTGCGATTGCAAAATAAGGATTTAGAAAGAAAATTTAATTGGGACCAAGAAGACGTAAGGACTTTCTAGAATTTAAGTTTTATCAGAGTAGCGTAGGGGAAGCGTGTATTTTTGGGATACTAGAACTAAGTCTAAAATTTTGGGTTATTAATGATAAACGAATTTCGAGGACGAAATTCAATTTAAGGGTGGAAGATATGAAACGTCTGCCTTTTTTATTGCTTTAAAAGGATTAGGATTTTTTTTTTCTATCTTTAATTTTCGGCCATCTCTCATAAATATTTTTATAAAATATTTTGCATATTAAAATAAAACCTCAATCAACTAGTATTTAAAACTTCAAGTGAAATAGTCATAAAGCAAAATCGTCTACTGTTTTATCAATCTAAAAAGCAATAATTTGAAAAGTAAAGCCCATACTAAACCTCTCAAAAATCTCTCAAAAGCATAAATAACTAATCTTTAAAATCTTTAACAAATCGTAAAGCATAATGCGGAAAATGTAGCGCTGGTCCTCGGGTTATGTGCACCTTCAGTCCAGTAGTATCACCGTGTAAACGCCCTAAAATTCGTGTTTGAAAATTTGCGAAAATTTTAAAAATTTTCTTTTAAAATAAATAACAAGTCTCATTCATAAATAAAGTGATAAATAAAGTTTAATATTCAAAATAGCAGCGGAAGAATTTAATGTTTGCAAAGTATCAATTTAAAATAATTCATCAACAGATAAAAGCTGAGTTCGGAAAATAAGAAATGCTAAAGTGAGGTCCTCGGGTTCCACTACTGCCGACCCAAGCTAGCTCACTTGTCCCCGCCCTCGGTCCCGACATCATCAGTACCTACAACAATCAAGTCTAGTGATTCTAAAGACTCAGCATGCAAATATCGTAAATAACGAGTAATAATAATAAAATCGTATGCAAAGTAGAAATATCATGTCATGAGGCATAAAGTGAAAATAACTGATTATGAGTAATTATAATATGTGCATAACTGAACTGAAAATCGTAAGTGAAAATGTTTGCTCCTTGGAGCCCTGTAATGAAATAGCATGTAATAATTTCCTGGTGTGATTATGGTCTACGCAAATGGCCCCTGAACTGAACTGACCAATAACTGACGACTGGATGGTACAAAACTGAACTGACCGGTAACTGGCGATCGGGTGGTACCAAACTGAACTGATCGGTAACTGGTGACCGGGTGGTACCAGACTGAACTGACCGGTAACTGGCGACCGGTTGGTACCAAACTGAACTGATCGGTAACTGGCGACCGGGTGAAGTAATAATCCCACGATAGTAAAGTGACCACAAGCAATATCGCTTAAATCTCAAAATGAATATTTTGCACGTAATATAATTAAACAACATCATTAAATATCCTGAACAATTTCGATCTTCGTGCATTAAAATCATGTACTTGCGATATTTAAAATACCTATATGGCTTGATTGAAGAGTGAAAGAAGATATAAACATGCATTGGTTTGTTTTGACAGAAAACAAACGAAATAACGACGCGGCGCGGCGGAGACAGATTGCTATTCACTTTCTCACTTTTTCTCTCTTAATTCCTTTAAACCAAGCATGCACCATAATTATTATAATAGCGTAAAAATCGTAAACGTGATGCATGAACATTTAAAATAACATGAATTTGTGCTCAGGATGCTGCCATAACCGAAATCTCACCCCGAGTGCAAAATGATCATTTTGCCCTTGGAAACCCAAAAATTATTGTTTTGCCTCTAGACGTAAAATTCCACGTTTTTGACATTTTCTTAATTACACTGACTCTAGCATGTCCCAAATAATTATTAAGCCTAGAAGAATTTTTCCATATTTTTATTTGGTTTAAATCGATGAATTTTAAATTAATATTTAAATACAACATATTAATGTGTTTTAAATCTCGAATTAAACCAAACCTTATCATAAAATTCCCAAATTAAAAACTTAGACTTCTAATAATTATTTGAGCTTAAATATAATTTTTCGTAATTTTATTAAGCTTAATTTTAGGTGTTTCAATTAATTCTTTAATTGTCGTTTCGTGCGGCGATAAAATACCGGATAAATCCAAAACTCATCATTTTGATCCAAAACTTACCAAACCCTTAAAAATGTCCCAAAACATATTTAAAAGCATCCCTAGTCATAAATTCGAACCAAATTCAAAACTTAACTGAATTGTTTTAAAACTTAAACCGGGGTCCCGGTTTTAACTCGAATCGAACCAAAACTTCCCCAAATTTTACCCAACTTAAAAAATACAATTATCACACTAAAATCCTCAAAATCAGCCGTAACTTTCTCGGCCAAAAATTTATTGTTGCCCTTGAAAGAACACACGACCACCTACCCTCTTCACAATCATAAATCCAACACATGGCTCCACTTACTTAAATTCTTTCGGTCCTCTCACATTACACCACATGCCTAGCCTTAAAATACTCCTAATAATCCCTCAAACTCACGGCCATAAGCAGACATCCGCTAGGAAGTTTCGGTAAGTTCCTAAATTTCTCCTCAATTGTGCCACCTTCCTTGTTTGTCCCTAGCTCACTACCAGTGGTTCCAGCCAATCGGCCTCCCCTCCTGACTCATCTTAGGGACTTAAGGGACCTACTGGACTCGAGGAAACTGTGCCATGCAAGCCCGAACAAGCGCATTGCTAGCTTGACGCAACAATCGAATCTCGCGTCTCACTACGTCTCCATACGAGAGATCGGTTCCAGGGTGGCTCCAGCAGCGTAGTGTCATCTTACGCCTTGTCTCAGACTCACCATGGAATGATCCAACTCAAGAATTAAATCCCATGCATGCTGGAAGCCGCGCTCCCTCGCT